>NC_088985.1:36515124-36520124 GCF_963932015.1 Anas acuta | reverse complement strand
TTCCTATCCCTGCATCAATCGAGGACCGAAAGCGGGTGGGAGGCAGAACCTGGCTGTCCCACTTGCCACGCACTGCACCTCATCCAGCCCCAGCTAGATGGAGGCGATGCCACCACTGCTCACCCTGCTCCCTCTTGCAGTGGAGGAGAGAAGGGCAAGGGCAGGGCAGGGTGACATTCCAGCAGCTGCGGGGATGAGAGAGCTCCTGGCGGCTGCTTTTGGACGGTGAGGAGGTGCTCGCATGCTGGCGTGGGCCAGCTCTGGTTTGTCTGGGAGAACACCAGCAGAAAGCAAACCCTTTCTGCCTCCCGCTCACAAGCCGGGGAGGAGCTCAGGTGTGGGTGGCAATACTTAATTTAAGAGAAACCTGAATGACCTCCTGGTAAATCAGGGTGAGGAGGGATGTTTCAGGAGGGACGGCTGGCTGGTGGGCTTGGCCGTGTGCCGGGGGAGCGAGCCAGCTCCACCGCGTGCTTGGCACGCTCGTGCTTGCACCGCAGCGAGGCTGCTTGCACTTGTTGTAGCCGAAAAACAAGCAGCAGGGCCAGCCAGCATCAAAAGCCACTCGATTTCCTCCTCCGCTTACATAATTATTAAAGGCAAATAAGAACCAGCTCATACATAAAGAACAAAAAGAAAACAAAAAACTCAAGATCCAGCCGCGAGGTTCGGCAATAAGTCACAACATCCCTGGTTGGACAAAAAGGATCCTTCATGGGAACCTCCAGAAAAAATCCCTTATATTGAGGAAGAGTATTGTGTATTGTGACACAGGAAAAATGGAATTAAAGAAAAAAAAATAAACAGTACAGTGCTCATTATCTCAGAGCACTTGTGCAGCAGCCCTCACCCATCCTTGTGGGACAGCCACCACCCAAGGATGAGAATTTTGGCAGCAGTTGTGTCAAGGACTCATTGCTGCAACTGCAATAGCAGTGAACCTAAAACCCAGTTTGATGTATCAGAATTTTGACAGCATCCAAAGCATGTGGGTTTTATAGGATCTTTTATTATTATTATTATTATTATAGATTATTGATTGCTATTATTGTTTGGCTTGGAGACTCAGTCACCAACCTGGTTTCTGAAGACAGTAAAGATGCCCCAACAAGCCCATTCAGCCTCTCAACTTCAGCACACTGTTTGGAGACCTCACACCAGATCTCCGTAACTTCGCCACATCCAAGAAATGGGTCCTGTGCTTGGCCCCACAGTTCCTGGAGCCTGGACCCAACGCTGCAGCTGCTGAGGAGCCGCAGTAGTTGTAAAGGCCCACATTTGCCTTGGTGGCTCCATGGTGGTTTGGGAAGAGCCCCCCAAACTGCTCCTCATTCCTACACCCAGCTGAGCTGGCTGAGCACCTTCGCGGTCTCCACCCAAGTGCTGTGTGACCATGTCACCAGTGCCACCATGGTAATGTTCTAGAACATCACTGGGAATTTTGGTGCTATATATGATTGGACATTTTTCTGCAAATATATCAAAAATATTTGAAAATATGGTGTCTAGACTCCAGCTACTGCCTGAGAAGCCAGCAACATCAGCGGCCCAAGCACTGCAAAATAAAAGACCAGGGAAAAGCAAAGAATTGAGGGAAAGCTGGTGAGCGTAGGAGGCTCTGGCCATGGCAGCAGTCCCGTGGCTGCCAGTGCGCTGCCCTTCGGCAGCGATCGGGAATTGTTATTGGGCTACCAGGATGTGTCAGAAAAGAAAAAAAAAATAAAAAAACTCTTTTAAAACATGCTCAACATGTACAGCTGCTGAAACATCTGTGCCGAACATGATGACACAAGCTGTAATTGTGGCGGCCGGGGAGGGGGAGGCAATGAGGAGAGGTTAAGGAGGGGGCTGAGCGCAGTCCCCGGGTGAGGGTCCAGAGTGGGCTCTGCCCATGGGAGTCCCCAGGCTGGGGTGCACTGGGGGTGACCCTATCTCATGGAGCACCCTGCAGCCTGGGGAGCCATCCCCTAAATCCCAAGTTACCTTGTCTTTGTGCCCCTGTGTAGCCAAAGCTGCCTTGGGATGGACGGAGGCAAATCCATTAACTTCCAGCACCCTTTCTGTTGTGTTTAGCTCAGGGTGATGAAGGTGATGGAGGATTCAGATAGGGAGACCTTTGCCTTGGAAATTTGGTGGATTTTTTTTTTTTCCCATTAAAAATAAATAAATAAATAAAATAAAATAAAAGAAGACCACAACGTCTCCTTGGCGTGCAGCTCGACAGGTGGGTTTTGCAGAGCCTTGCTGCGCAGGTGAGGATTTCTGGAGATGTTGATGTGGGCAGAAAAAAATTATTCTCTGTCCTGGAGTGAGCTCAGGGAAAAAAAAATAAAAAAATAAAAAATAATAAAAAAAAAACAAACCCCAAAATCCCCTGCTCCCGCTTCTCCCCCTGCATTGTGTTGAAAAAAACATATAAGAACCTAAATAGAATAGAACAGAAATCTCCCTTAATCAAAACAACATTATGCCAAAACCCCTTTCGAGGGAAGTGAAACGCACACAGCAGCACAGCCCTGCTTAAAAATAGAACAGCCTTTGCCTTGTAAGTAACAAAAATACATAACAGCATACTTCTGCAGCCTGAGCTTTGAAGGATGTCTGTCATACGCCTAGGCTTATTTTACGCCCCTTCCCTTTTTTAAAAGAGGAACAATGCCATCTTCCCGAAAGGAAATAGGCAATAAAAACTCCAGCAGGATTTCCTATTCATAATTTTTCCCATTCATATCCTAATGGGTGAAGGAAAAAAAAAAAAAGAAAAGAAAAGAAAAAAAAAAAACAGCTTTAACAACTTAAACGGCACTTATTAAATAGATATTTTTACATGCCTGGTTTTTCCTAAACGTGGTCTATAGTTTTACAGTTCAATTAAGTCTTTTTTTTTTTCTTCTTTCCAGATATCCTTCTCAGAACGGGCTGAATTCTGTGTGAGATGATGTAAAGCATCTGATGACAAAATATCAAATATATTTATAAAACACCCTGTTGAGTTTTTATCTGTGCCATTACATTTTTAATTAATAGATTTTTTTTTGTTGTTTTACAAATGTTGTGTTTTACTGCCAGCATGATCTCACTGCTTTACAGTATCGATAAATGAAGGCACACCTGCACTATAAAATCTGCTTTATATGAAGCAGGCCATTCATGTTTTTATAGCCCATTTTTCACCCATTGTTCTTGGGTCATGTCATAGGTGTGCTGTAATGCGTGGTGGAGGTGGGCGGCTAGAAGATCAGTTTAACAAAATGGTCTAATTTTGCCAACTTTAGTGCCAGAATCTGGACTGAAAAATGCAGAACTAATATCCCAATAGACATACTACATGATGTCACTTCCCTGGAAATGTCCAAGACAAACAGCTATTTCCAGATCACTTGCACTTATAACACGAGTTCTACCTCCTTTCTTATCCCCAAATTACTATTCCTGTGTTTTCTTGCAATTTTTATGTTAACTTGGTCAATGTTTGAACTTTCCTGACTCTTTGTAAGCCTTGCAGGTTTTATTATGTCGGTTCATATAATGTGACAAGGTTCATTCCAAATCTAATGATGTTTTTGGAGTCTGCAGACCTACGAGCTCTATTTAAAATGCTCTCGAAAACCAGCACAACACAAATTCTCTTAAAAGCGCAGGCTGAAGTTTACGCACGTACACAAAAGGATTTGCTACGGAGTCCGGTTCCCTCGCTTAATTAGAAAAAAAAAAAAAAAAAAAAAAAAAACCTACTGCCTTTCATAAAGCGCTCTTTCGCTCAGAGGACTCCTGAATGATTTCGCCTCTGCTGCGTTCCCCGGGAAGCCGCTCGCCAGGCTGGAGGGCTGGCGGCCGCGCGGTGCAGGCAGGCGCTTCGTCAGCCGCTGCTGCTCGCGCACCTTCCCCGTCGCACAGCATCCTCGCTGCCCAAGCCATGTCCCTGCGGGATGCAGCTGGCCTCGGGGCAGGACGGTGCCTGATGCCTGCTTGCGGGACCAAGGCCACCCACCCCCAAAATCCGAGGGCCGCATCCTGCAAACGGCCCCCACCGCTGCGCTCTCCGTGCTTTCCGTGGGGCGCGAAGTTTTCCCGATGCGAAGCGCCTGTCGGATTGGGGCTTAGGAGGGAATATTAATATTTTCCTGGCAGCCGACCTTCCCAGGGCTGGAAAGCAGAAGATTGCCTGCGCGTAGCTTAATTCCTCAATACCTTTTATTAAATCCCCCCCACCCCCACCCCCTTTATACATATTCACCCTGCCCGCTGACACGCCGGCGCTTGTTTTTCATAACGTGCCTTTAAAGTGACAACTTTATGGCGGAGCCGAGAAACTTTTATTAGGATGACAAATACAAGGGGGAGCGTGGCGCCGGCTGGGACGGCAGCAAAGTCCCCAGGCGCTGGCCAGAGGGGGCCGTAGGTGGCAGCTGCCCCTGCTCGCCCCCTGCACCCAGGCAGCTGATGGGACTCCCGTAAACCAGATTATCCTCGGTGGGGGATTCCCATGAAAAAAAAAAAAAAAAGTAAAATAAATAAATGTGGTATGGTTGTGTAAGCTTCGGAGACCTGCAAGGCCTCCTTGTCAATTATTAAACATGACCAAAGATGACATCCCTAACTGCTGCACATGCCTTTGGAAGAAAAGGCGCTGTCGAGATCCAGCTTTCAGGCACAGAGGATGACATTTGATTCTATTTGGATTCCTTTTCTTGGAAAAGCACCTTTCCTGGCAGAAAAAGGACTTTCTTTTTAACACACTAAAACCCCCTGTTGGTCCCCAGGCTCGGCGTGGTGGGGAGGCTGTGGCTGCCAGGGTGCAGGGAGCAGAGCCGGCACCCAGGGGAGCTGTGGGCACCCCGGGTGCGCAGCGGGCAGGCGCGGGGCTGGACACACTTCATCATCCAGTGGCAGGAGAGGAATGGCAAAATATTGCTTTGGTCAAAGTTATTAAAGGCAGGTTCACTACACAGTCCTGGTTAGGAGATAAAATATGAGAGGGCAGCTTACATATTGCCGTG
>NC_088985.1:36470124-36512624 GCF_963932015.1 Anas acuta | reverse complement strand
AGAGCCTGTTTCTGTGTCAAATATAATACCAGAGAGCAAATACAACTGGCATCTCCGCGGTTGATTACAACTAATAATAAATGGAGGAATCTCGTTGCCTAAGTCAACTGTTAAATTTTTAAAAAGTGAGCCACAATCCGTAGCACACTTTTTCCCCCCCTCTCTCCCTCCCTCCCGGCATCTTAAACATCCCTTTCCTTTAAAAATCTCCTGAGTGCCAGGCTATACTAGTTATTACCAATTGAATTTTCAATAGCAAACTTACCAAGCCCTAACTTTGACAAATTTTATTTCACATTTGTCAAAGGAAATAAAGCTGACAGCATTACAGGGGCTGTGTACTAAAAGTAGTATCTCAATTCCAACAGTCTGTCCAACCTTTTCTTCCCCGGGGACGCATTAAATCTGGGCCCAATTCGCAGCTTTGTTTGAACACTATATTTTGCCTTTTCTTTGCACCTTTGATATTTATTTCAGTGTTAAATCTATTCTTCCCTTCATCCATTACCCTGTTTTATTTCTGTTTTTGAGAACCTATATTTTCGCTAATAAATATTCACTACACCATTTCATCCCGTGTTTAATATGCCCGGCGCATGTTTGCTGTGCTAACTTCTCAACAGATTGAGTGGACATTCCGCTGGTGCAGCGCAGCCATAAAATTCAGGAACTTGTAAAGCGCGGCCGCCGCTCCCTCCCTCCCTCCTCCCTCCCTCCTCCTCCTCCTCCTCCTCCTCCTCCTCCTGCTGCTGCCGCCTCGCTCCCTCCCCGGCCGCGGCTGCGGTGCGGTTGCGGCGGGCGCGATCGGCTCCCGGCGGCGGGCGGCGGGCGGCGGGCGGGCGGCGCGGAGCCACAGCGCCCCCCGGTGGTCGGCACCGAGCCGGCACCGCCCCGGCCCCGGCCCCGGCCCCGGCCCCGGCCCCGGTGCTGGCGGCGGGGGGCAGCGGCCCCGGCTCGGTCCCGGCCTCCGGGGCAGCGCCGAGCACGGCCCCGTTTCCCAGCGCCTTGAGGGCCGGGGGGGTCTTCAAGAGCTCTTCTCCTTCTCGTTTTATCCTCCTCATCATTACTATTATTATTTTTTTTTTTAAATCTTATATTTTGTATTTCTGCAAAAAGCAGAAAAAAACAGCAAAAAAAAAAAAAATGATAATTAAAAAAAAAAAAAAAAAAACACACACACACCACAGCAACCCCCTTAACGTGTGACAGGGACTGCAGCAACACCCCGGCACATACTGTACGGATCTTTGATCTTCTGCATCGCATTAAGTAACAAAGACCAGAGGACTTTAGATATGTACGAGATAGGCTGTGTCTGATCACAGCACCGTGTTCCGTCCCATTCCGGACCGGGGGCTGTGCCATCGATTTTACTATTATTATTATTATTTTTAAGCGGGATTCTTCCAAGTGTGCCTGATTCTTTTAATTAGATCGTTACGGCCATTGTAATGTTTACTCCTGTATAATCTCTTATGAATAGCATGGGACTTTTTAACATTAATGTTGCATTACTAGCATTTAGAACAAATCACTGAAATAGTTAAATCTGCAGGATGCAGTTTGCAATTTCTCCCCCCTTTAAATGTTCCCACAACATATCTTTCAAAGGGTTATTACTGTTTATTTTATTAAGGCAAGGTAGGAAAGGACTAACACACAAAGTCAGAATCCGTATGTAGCCACGCTAGGTTATGTGCACGGGATTTCATGCAGCTTGTGTGCTCTTACAAAGCATCTGAACGCTGGGAAAAACGAACAAAGTTTTTCTCCTTGCAAACGTTTGGCTACATATTTACCACAAAACATTTCCTGGATTGTTCTGTAGGCTGCAATAAAAAAGGGGAAGAAGGAAAAAAAAAATCACCTTTAAGGAGATCCTAGAAAGCTGTGGATTTCCACTTTTTCTGCTCCTCTGCTATTAGTCTTTCCCCTTCCATTATATTCCATTATGTGCCTCTAACGCGGGGCTGATGAATCAGCTCACCTTCCTCCTGTGTGTCCGTGCAGCCAAAATCTGCAGCAGGAAAAGATTTCACGAAGGCTTTTCCAAAGCGTAAAAAAATACAGCGTACGAGATAGCTGCGAAAGCCCCAGTGCCTGCTCAAAAAATAAAGGGACATGCATTTTGAGATATTAATAGAAAAAAAAAAAAGATACATAGAGATATATATTGCTTTTAATTCAAAAGAGTAGGGCTTAATACCCAGAGCCAGAGACATGACAATTAGTACATCTGACGTTTACAATGCAGATGTTTACGACGTGAATAATAGATGGAAAGAAAGTGAAAATACAGTTGTTGCAGTGAAAGACAGCATAGTTTTATCCACAAAACCTAAGAACTTTGCTCAAGCCACTATGCAAGTGTGAGAGGGACTGTTCCTGATGTGCATAATTTAAGTCCTACAGCACTTGTCTGAAAGCATGCAAAATAATAAATTGCAGGGAAAAAAAAAAATGTTTCATCTAATAATGGGGTGTTGCAAGAATTGTTGTAAAAGAAAGCTTGGCCGGGGGGGAAGGCAGCCTTTAGGGGAAAAACGACATGAATTTCCAGCAGCAGGGTTGTGTAATGATTCTATATTTTTAAAATGTGCCTGTACTCCATTCATACTATTTAAGTACTTAAATAAGCACAATAAATGTAAATAATTTACTGCTTTGCAAACAGAAAATTGGGCAGAAAAGTAATTTTGAATAGCAACTTGGCTTACTATACCCAGTGATTTGGTGCCCTGTAAAATGCATTTGACACTGCTGTTCATTAAGCCAGTGCTATTGAGCCTTCTTCACATTCATTAGTGATTAATTCAGACAGATATTTAACTTAATAAGGTAAGCAAATAAACAAAAAATCACTTTCTGTGCCTTAAGGTTTTTTGGACCTCTAATTGGTTTTGTGCACTAATTATCAAGATTAACACCTTACACTTTTCTCACTCCTTACACTTAGGAACTCCCAGTGGAAAAAAAGTGCACAACCTTGGGGGAATCCTTTAAGTGCAAGGGGTTAAGAGTTTGTCTATTAAAAGCAAGATAAGCAGCGAAAAAGGAAAGACCAATTCCAGGTAAATTTAGATAATAACAGGACGAGGAGGCAGGAGCTTGCACAGCTGTGTAAGCAGTGACACTGCTTCTCGTGTATGTGGGAAGGAAAGGTTTTCAGGAGGCTAGTTCGTGTTTCCAGCATTTCTGAACAAATAACTGCAAGCTCCCCGATGCCTTACGCTGATTATAAGCTGTGCTCAGCCCTGATAAATGGCATCGTGAGGCAGCTCTGCTGCAGCAGTCCCCTTTTTTTCACACCAAGAGTTCACCGCTGGCGTTCAAAAGTTTCTTTTAACTCCTCTTCCCACCAAATCCTAACACTTTATGCTAGTGCCAGCCCCTGGCAATCTGCTGTGGGGCTGGTGGCAACGACACCATTGGGGATATTGCCTTTTGTCGTGCCTGGTCTTCTTCCCGAGGGCCCTGTGCTGGGGACCCGTGCTGCGTGGCAGGACACTGGGGGGAGGATGCTGGTGGCCAGTGCTGGCCCAGAAGCTCCAAGCACTGGCTCAGCTCTCCCAGCTGGGTACAAATGTCAAAGTTCATCCCTACCGTGCCTCGACATCCCCTCTAGAAGGGCCACACGAGGTGCTGATTCAGCTGGAAGCCAGCATGGCACCGGCTGTGCCACCAGATCTCACTCCTGCTGCTTCCAGAGGGGCCCCGAGCCCAGGTTCGCCTCCACTCGAGGCACGAGATTCATTGAAAGTCATTTTAGCCAAGCCGATGTTACAAGTTGTTGCTAAAGACAGTTTGTCACAACTGAATGCAATATTTACTAGGCGGTATCCCGAAATAACCGGCAGCCCTGAGAGAGCTCATCGCTGCTTCTCCTTCCCGAGAAGCCCCGAAGATCCACCTCGCTCGTGGATTGAACCCCGTGTCACTTTCCAGTAGTTTTTGTGGCATTTGGGGATTTTTAAACTCCTTTTCCTTTAATTCTTTTCTTTCTTTAATGGGTGACTGGATAAATTCAGTGGTGGATTTTTGTGACACTAAAGCAGCAGATAAGTCTATGATGCACTCTAGCTATGTGGTTTAAAAATCCCTTACCATATGTTTTCTCACTGGAATGCCTCGTCTTGCAAAATTACAGGAACCGAAGCTTAAAAACACAATTAGGTAGTTTAAAATGAAATATTAAAGAAATACCACATATTTTCTGATATGCCTGCGATGCTTTTCCTCGCTTTTTTTCCCCCCTCTTTCTTTTTGCTTTCTTTTGTATTGTTCTTTGAGTTGCTCAAGAAGCCCAACTGTATTCAATTGTTGTACTAATCATGCTCCACATTTTTCTGATTAGGTTATATAGGCTGTGGTTAAATTATAAATGAAAGAACGAACTACCAGAGTACTTGTCATAACAGTATCTTTTATGTTGTTACAGAAGATTGGGGGGGGGGGGAGGAAATCAAAAAAGGCTTTACATGATGAAGACTCTCCTTGCCTGTTTTGTGCTCCTCATGCTATCTGTATAGACAAGTAATGCAATTTGCTGGAATGTTTTTCTCAGGTATTCTGAGAACTACAGCACAATATCTGTCCACTGAGAAAAATGTGAGAAAACTGAATACATAATACATAAAGATGCATATCGTAGGATAAACTCGGTTGTACACACAAACACACCCTCTCCAACTTCAGTTTATTTCATTACTGCATTATAAAGCAGCATGAACCATTTTCTCCTTATGCCATACATGAGAAAATAATATTTCAAGATTCAAACTGATGTCTTACATTGTTATCTTCTGTACTACTGTATGCACAGCACAAACATAACTGAATATCTGCCTGATATTAGTGTATATATTTGTTTCCATGACATTATTTTAAGTCACTGGCCGTAAAACTGATTTTATGGAGGACTAGGATTACAATAATTAAACTACTTGACTGAGGGCTCACCTTCTATCTCTGCTGAAGACACTGGTGTTTTAAGAATATATTTCATATTCCTGAAATGAATTGTATATATAGTTTATGTGTTACAGCCTTTAAAACTTGTTAGTGTGTTATTTACAATAATAGCTACTAGGAAAATGGTTCTGTTTTGCGCATGTTAAATATCTTTTTCCTAAATATGTTTTTTTTTCTTTTTTTTTTTCTTTTTTTTCAGAAGTATAGCCAGACGAAGCTGGGAGGCAGAGGAGGGAGGCAGGGAGGAAAGTCTGCCGACATGAGGCAGATTCACACCTCACATTAAGGCGTGCATGTAGCTGCTTCCCAGCGCTTGTACAGCAGAGCTGCTCCTCAGTTGTTCTCAAGCCTGGAACACAAAGCCGGTGCTGTGCCCTGCGCACAGCCTGCTGTACGTTTTAGCCGATAAGCAGGTCCCTAAACGTAAGATGGGATTTTTTTTTTTTTTTTTTGATGCAAAACCTGATGCAAGGTGCTGTCTTAATTGCCTGGTGCTGAGCACAGGCCGGGCACCGTGGTGCAGAGCGGGCCGTGCGCGGGCGACGAGCCCCTGTGTCAGGCACGCCGTGAGCGCTGCTTTGTGCACCCCTGCAACCAGCCTGCAGGGTCCTGGTTTGGGGGGCTTTATTGGATGAACTGTCAGTGCTTTCCAGGATAACAAACCTTGTTTTATAGCACTTGGTGGAGTTTGGTTAGGGGCTACCTCTGAGCAACATGAACTTGGCCTTGCTGTGTGCCTTGCACTAATACCTTCACTCCTGTAAGGAATCAGGGTACTTGAGAAACAGCCTGCAGCCATACAGCTGATTATTTCACCAAATTTGCATCTTTTCAACAGTAATGGGGACGGCTTTCGCAAATGCTCTCAGGCTCTAAATAGATGTTACGTGGCTGTTTCTAGTTGCTTCCTTCCCCTGGGTGCTTGCCAGGCACCCAGCCCCTGGGCCGGCACCCTCCTGGTGGGAGCTGGCACCTCCCGTGCAAGCCGGAGAGCCCTCGGGTGCCCTTTTTGGGGAAAGCTGGGGTGTCCTCCAGGGGACAGGGGTGCCCAGAGGTGTCCCCAGGCACGGAAGAGCTGGGTGTGCTTTCTGATGGAAAGCTGGTGAGGGAATGTGGCTGAAGGGGAAGGGTTGTGAGGGTGCTGCTGGTGCCCCAGGGTGGTGGGGCCTGGGGGTGCCTTTCCCTGGGGATGGCACTACAACTTTTTTTTTTTTTTTCGTTAAGAGACACAAAGACTGAAAACATAGATTTGATCTTAAAAAGAATAGAAACAAGAGAGAGCAAAACTGCTTGTGAACCTGGCTGTCCCGGTGCTGGGGGGGGGGGGGGAGCAGGCGCCTCATGGCCACCCCGCAGGGGCTGCGCAGCTTCTGGTCCCTGAACACGTGTGGTGCCCAAACCACCTGGGGGCTGAATTTATAAAGTTTCACCTTTAGATGTCAGAGCCTCATCTCTGCAGGCAGGAGCATGGGTACCCACCCACCAAAACAGCAGCAAGGCCAGAAGCTGACAGGCTGGGGAAGGCTGTGGAGCACAGGCCACGCCAGCAGGGCAGGGTGGTGGGGCTGGGGCTGATGGAGATGAATACATCTTGTTTTGCCCCCACAACACATGCAGGCTTTCCCCTGAATAAATAAATGAAGCACAGCTTAGCTTTCACATTGAGGAAAGGTGTTTCAGTTGGAGGCTCCTGCTATTTATTTCCATTTTTGCTACTCTACTGGACATCTGAACCTCATTTTGCCTTTCTTTAAAATGTGAGCCTGCAGCTGACTCTCAGCAGCTCCTGCCTTCTACAGGCAACCTCCCTTTTCCCCACATTTTGCAAGTTCCGGGCAGTGCCAGCCTGGTAAAATACAAAACCTCCCCCAAACTGCAAGAAAATATCAGTAGTGGTCTCTCTTAAAATCCACAGAAGGAAACTTAAGGATTAGGCTAAAGCCCTATCCTTAATTTATCTGTTGAGTGGAAGTGTTTCAGCACACAGAGCTTCCCTGGAAGGATCACCCACAGTTTGGAGGTTTTTCCTTCGTCTAGGCACCTCAGGGTGATTTAAAAGACAGAGGAAACTCTCAGAACCGTTGTATTTAGTTGAGCACTCATTATAAAATGGATTACGGGTACAGTAAACCATAAAGACTGTTTTAGAGCCATTAAGGTTCAGCTTGTCACTGCTGACATGGACGCACTCTTACACCATATATTCCTGACATGTCAGGAGGTGCTTAGGGATGCTTTCATACATGTTTTATTGAAATGACAGGCTATAGCTTCTTTGACTGCTGTGTATATGCATGGCTATACGCTAGAAATCCAAATGAAACTCCTCTTGAAAAAATAAAAATCCTTACACATGTGTAATGAATGCCAACTTAAGTGATAAAGTTGTCATCTATGTTTTATTTTTAATATTCTTGGTAATAGAATAATGGGATCACATTTATCCCTGGAATAAAATGCAGCTGAAATCAATGAGACTTGCAGTGAATTGAATTCTGCAGTTGATAAAATGTGAGTTCAAAAACAAAGCAATTTTGGATAAGAATGAAAAAAAAAAAGTGTCAAACCCTGAGATTTCCCTTCTGAAAATTGCTTTCCATCTGTATGTAGACCAATTGTTTCTCCTGGGCTGAGGCTTTGACTTGTTAGGGTGTTATGGCTTTTTGTCTTTCAGATCCAAGAGGACTTTACATACAATTATATATATATATATATATATATATATATATATATATATATATATTTTTTTTTCCCTTGAAATCATGATATTTTTTTTTTCAAAGTAGGAATACTAAGAGAGACATATCTGCAGAGTGCAAGGTCTAATATGCATATAGGCTACATTTTTTTGGAAAGCAACACCTCCTTTCCCTAAGAAGTTGCTCCACAGAAGTGAATTTTAATTTTTAGGAAAATGCAGGGTTAAACAGGGGAGAGCCCCACAAAGGCAGCAAGGCGCAGCAGGGAGGGGGGGAGGGCTGGACCAGAGGATGCCCCAGCATGGAAATTCCCCACCGGATGTAAAAATGATGGGCAAACACTGAAGAGCTCTGGAAAAGGTTCAAGCAGCAATTTGAACCATGCTGGAAAGCCACAGGGGCTCCTAAATGGAAGATGGGCATGACACACTCTACAAGGGGGGTGATAGGGTGGGCTTGGCAGGGTGAGGGCAGGCTGGGGAAGGGCAAACTGCCCCCAGCTCCCCAAGAGCTCAGACTGCATCTCACTGCCTCGCATTAAAAGGAAGGTTGTGTGTGGGGTGTGGAGCAATGCAAGGGAAGAGCAGGCTGGAGGCAGGCTGGGAGCACCTGCATAACCCCAGCACCAGGAGCAGCTCTCCAAGCCCTCACCTCTGCACCAGAGCCCTGCGATTTCTGCCATTGGCATGGAAAGGAAGGCTGACCATTAGCCAGCTGGAATTGTGATAGGCAGATTGCAATTATTGGTAGGGATTCGACAGATTTTCTTGCGCACATGAATATTAATCCACAGCCCAACGGTTACTGCTTTTGTGTGTGCCTTTGCAATGCCATGCGTCAGCTTTGTATTGCACCACGTAATATCCCAGGCACCTGATTTTGGAGACGTGTACATTTAACATAACTCACCCGAAACACAGAAAATGTATAACAGAAAACGTGTAGAACACCACCTGGAGCTGTGCGGCTCCAGTGAGAACATTATACCAGTGAACTTTCTCATTATGGGATGTTTTAGGTCACTTTTCGAAAGCAGCTATCGCTGGGTATGCCAGGGTCGCCTGCAAAGTCTTCATTTCCATGACACTGTTTTTTCACAATTGCAATGATAAAGAGCAGATCACACTTTAGGCTCCAGGAATTCATGGCTATTGATAACACAAATTGATTTAAAGACAAAACATTGAGTTTCAGAGGCCTTTGACCACGTGTGTGTTGGGAGGTTTCTGAATCCTTGTTTTTAAACACCTCCGATGCTGTGTTTGTGTTGTGTCGGCTCCGCTCAGTGATGAAGGAACGCGGACATCTCACACTGGTGTAAAGCTCCTAGCACACACCACATCTAGCTCAGCAGAGAGCAGGCAGGTCAGGGCACATACCGAAATTACAGGCAAGGCGAGGCCTTTTACACATGCTTAAGGAAAAGGCTAAAAATTGTGGCGTGGTGACCGCTGATGTGAAATGTTGCCTCTTTCACACATGGACATGGGAGAGCATGAAATGCTCCACAGGAAGCCTGCAAAGGGCACCTGAGGATGTGCCCGAGGAAGGGCAGCAGCAATGCCCCTGCTTGGGCCTGTTTAAAAGATAAAAATGTCAAGAATTGAATTTCCTTCACAATAAAAGAAGCAAAAGCTGCTGGGGAGGCTTTGGGTGCGAGGGTCCGGCACAGGAGCCGGCAGGGAGCAGGGGGGAGCGCCTGGCTGCGGCGGGCCTCTCCGGTATTTGCTTTAGAAATTGCTTCACGTTAATTAAATATGTTACCTTTTAAAATCTGCCTTCGCCACACGGAAATGCCTCGGTGTTTGTGATGAGCTCTAAATGAGTGAAGAGGAAATGTTTGTGTTCAGCACTTTTATTTGTTTTTTGGCAAAATTCCTTGAATAAATTAATAGATTATATCATTAGGTGCTAGTAACTATGTACGAGGAAACCCAGCAGATAATTTAAGTAAATAGTTAATAAGGTAAATGCACGGCGCTCCGTATCCGCGTGCATGCAGATGTTCTGTTTGAACTTAAAATACAATTACTTATCGAATGGCTTCATCAGAGCCTCAGCCTGTAACAGAGCCCACTGGTAACAGGGGGAAACTGCTGCAGTCACACAAAGCCCCTCCGACCGCCTGCTATATTTTGACTTGTACTTTTGACTTTTTCTTTCTCTGGTAACCCCATTATTTTTGTCCCTACTCAGAGCTCTGACCTGTGCTACATGGAAAGTTTAGAGATGAAGTCATTTCTGGTTTGAGTTACTGGAGAGACTTTAATTCATCCAGCTGTGCCTGCTCAACAACAATTCCAGCATTCAGCATTGACAACACACCAGCAGCAGGAGAAATCAAACAGAAAAAGCAGTCAGTGTTGAAAGGAACACTTAAAAACTGCTCTCATTTGTAGAATTTAACATCATCAAAACACTAAATGTAAATATGACCAGAAGGAAAACGCTAAACTCATCATTCAAGGAATTTCACCAAATTTTTTTTTTCCTTTTCTATTTTTTTTTTTTTTTTGCCAGAACATTAATGAAAATCCCAAAGGAACTATCATTTAACATAGAGGTGCATCTTAAAGAAAAAGAAAGTGCTATATGCATTGCTCAAAAGGACCCTGCATTTTAAGACACGTGATACGTTTCCCTGTTGGATATGTTTGTAAACTAATGTTTTACGAGTAGGAGGGGGAGAAAATCCTGCAGGTCCTTGTGGCAAGTACATGCAAAGCACAGTTCTGCAGTGAGCAGCTACATCCCGGCTAGAATGCATGGAGAAAACAAACAGAAGATTTTTATTTTTATTTTTATTTTTATTTGAGGAAAGATGTTCCCTTCAAACCAGTTCTTTTAATTGGGCATAATTAATAAAAGTTCAGTTGCACATTATTGAATTGCCGTCCCCAAAAAATATAAGGCAGTGAGCAAAACAGAGACAAAAACACTGATCTGCAAGTTGGTATTCAAGGGTGTAAAAATAATTTCTTGTTAAATGTTTTCCCTTTCAATCAATAACATGCAAGAGAAAACAATCCCTTTTTTTTTTTTTTTTTTCATCCCTTGTTTCATTGCTTTTTGTTGCTGCTGCTGCTTGAGGAAGGTGCTGGAGGTGATGCCGGTCCAGAGCCATCACTCTGGAAGCGAAGGACTTCCAGGTTCAGCTGGCACAGGACCATGTCCCTGCAGGAGCTGCTGCTGAGTAGCAGCGTAGCAGGAGAGAGGAAAATAAATCGGCATGGTGTTAATTTCACATATTGGTGCTGTGGTCGTAGTAGCGTATTCACTGCGGGAGGGCTGGGAGGGAACCCGCTCATGGGTGTCCCCGTAGCTGTCAGTGCTTGGGGCTGCTCTACCTGGAAGCCTGTTCCATGGGGACAAACCTGCCTGCTAGGAAAGGCAGAGCTCCCTCAGCTAAAAGCCTGAATATTCAGAGAGCAGCGATGCTGGCTCTTGCTCATAAATGTTCAGAGGAAACAGAGATGGACACCCCTAGACTCCTGTTTTGGGGTTTCGGAGCTCTCTGCAGGTCTTGTTCTGGCAGTGGAGGCATTTTGTTTTATCTGCCTATGGAATACACCCAGTTGCTTCTCTTATTTGACCTGATATTGAAGTGTGGGACGTGAGAAAAGTGACACACACGGCATCTTTAGAACCCCCAGTGCTGGGTCTGGGGGCAGCAGGTGGTTTTGCAGCCACCTTTCCAAGCCAGCAGCCCCAGAGCAGGGGCACAGCAAGCCTGGCCTGGCCTCTCGGGGCTGCTGCTGCCCGCCTCGCACCTCGCAGTGTGCATTCGCCCAGCTCGTTCGGCACGGGGATCCACATGTTACATAGACATTTGCTTTTAAATGTCGCTGGTTTCGCTTTGGATTCGGCATAAATAAAATGTCATTTGTTTAACTGCCTTTTAAGTACAGGAAGAAAATTCTGGTAGTTGGACAGACGAGAAAAATAGCGATTGAGCATGCAAATCACTTCTTTTCCTTTTAAACAATACATACTCTACTGCCTGCATTTCCCCAAAGATACCGCTGCAGCTACACATGGTTGAAGTCTGTTTTACCCTTATATAAGGCAATGTGACAAATGATTTAGGGGGAAGCAATCTCTAATCAGCATAACTTCATACCACGCAGCGCAGAATTATTGTCAATTTAATTCTGTCTTCCCGACACAAAACTCTGAAGTGTTTCTTCCAGTTGAAGTTTTGTAGCTGAATAATAAATAAAAGAGGGTGCCGTACAAGTGCTGCATAATGTAATTGTACCCTCTTTGTTCTTGTCAATCAGCTTTAACACAAGTTAAGTAGTCGTGGATGTCACCGTGATCATATTCATAGTAGACGACTTGCAGTTTCGGTACGGCCGTGCTCTGCGAGAAAGTTCCTTTAATAAAGCACGGGCGGGGAAGGTTTCAGGTGCTTTATAAAACTTTGACTTCTCTCCCACTACAAGGCAAGAAAGCACAATAATGCATGCATGAATTGCCAATAAATCAAAGGGCTGCTTTTTTTTAATTCCTATTTTGACATGTACATACATAGCATTTTTAAGAGATAGCTCCGAGGTAGCTTTTCAGTCCTTGATCAGATCATGAATTTAATTAATTCAGTGTAGACATGTCATAGATTTAAACCCTTTAGAATTACATTTTTAATACAGATCTAACATTTAATGTCCTTTTTCATTTTTTTCTTGAGAAGTAAAAAAAATCCTTTAATACTCTAGTAGCAATTTTTTCCTCTTATTATAAGACTGTGGCTCCCTCCTAATTATGTGGCTGCAAATTATTTACTGTAGTTTTAAATTAAGGAAGGAGACAAGTAATCCAGTGTAAAAAACACTGTTCCAACTTCAAGAAGAAATGAGTGTATGTGTTTAATTTCTCTTTAGGCATACAGCTGTACAGTCACTGTATAATGGAAGGTTTGAGACAAAATGGTCCCCCACCACCTTACCTCCGTGTAATGCAATTTAGCTTCATTAAATTACTGGAGGGCCAGTTACTTAAGCAGAATATTGATTTTCAGTCTGGGCCATGTTTAACATAATTCTGCGTAGGCAACAGCTAATTCTGCATTTGAATCTCGCACCCTAATGGAATTACCCGGTGCAGTGTGGCTGACCATGGGTGAGCACAGGCAGGTCTGGGCTGGGGCCGCAGCTCCGGATCCGGCCGCCCCTGCCTTTAACCCCTTCCTCCTCCCCTGCCAGCGGCCGCACAGACACATTTCTGGTTCCTTCCGCGGAGCTGCTGTCTTTCATCTGGGGATGTGTAGCCCCGAGCTAGGTTTTGGTACTGTAAAGTATCTGTGGGGCTGCTATATATTCCTTCAGCAGCGGGTATCTCGGTCTATACAGCAACATTGCTGCAGAGAGAAATGGGAAATATGGGATTTCCTTCACTTCCCAACTCCAAATATTTTTTTCTCAACCTAACAATTAAAGGATGGATTTCACTTTAATTAACACATAATAAAATGAACCAACTATTCAGCAGGAAAGTATGTTCTTTACATTGCTGGCTTGAAAGCTAGTCATTATTTTTATTTATTATTCTGTTTAATGATGAGATACAGTTTACAAGCCATTGAATAATAATAATTTAAAATGGTTCCCTGTGAGTTATAGTTTGTCGGTGTCTTAGAATTTAAATAGTGTGTGGGGAGGAATCGTGGTTATCGCCCACATTAACAGTGGACGTCGCAGAGGGGGCAGGATGCTACCTCGGCAGACGAGAGGGTTTGACTAATGGAGTGCAAGGGCTGAACTTCAAAAATCTCTTGCCCACTGGATCCCCCTAAATTAATCAAAATACCAATGCACTGAAAACACCAGCTAGCCCTTCAATTGATTCTGGTTTGCATTTTTAAATTTTAGCAACTGAACTGTCCTCAGAGATCTGAACCTCCACAGGTACCAAACACTGCTCACTGCTCCTGGCCATTTGGGAACTTTTTTATGGAGTTGGGCTCATAAGGCCTTTTTTTTTTTTTTTTTTAGAAATCCTGATGCATGGCAGAGAATTGCTTGAGGGCAGCTTAAAATGTTAGCTAGGAAGAGCCTCTGCTTTAAATGAACTTATCATGGCCACTCTTTGGTATGCAGCTCGTGCTCCGCTCAGCTCTCTAAGAATAAATTGATTTAGAAAGTTCTTGCTATGGCATTGGTGCTGTGAGAAGTCGCCTTCATGCTTAACCTCAGCTCCCTGCCCCACCCCGTTGACATCAGTGCATGTCTGTGGACTCTGCTGGTATTTCCATTGATTCAGCTCATGTCCTTGTTCACCTGCGTCTGCTGCAACAGACCCCAGCTGTGGCATGCAGGGGGTCCTGCTCTCTCAGGTCCCCATCCCGGAGCAGGTCATGCTTCTGGAGGAAGGCTGGGGTTGTGCAGAGCCTGCTGCTGCTGCTGTCACCAGACTGCAGAGAGCAGCTGGCTGGGACGATGCTGACAATGTGAATTCCTTGTGCCTCTACCCCTCACACGCTCTTTCCTCGCAAGCACAGTAGCATAGTTGGCTGGCGTTTGAGCTGGCTCCGTGTTTCACTCTGGGGGAAAATATGCAATATGCAAAACCAATTTGTCATTGAGAGTCAATAATTGGCATCAGGTGCATTACTTAGCATCCTGTCACGAGTTTGGCATGTCACCTGATAGATAACTCTGTGCCTTTCATGACATTGAAAATAACTTGTTCCCTATCACATGCTCACACATGGCCCGTGCTCCTTTGTTACTGACTGTGTGCCCAATATCTGTGC
This sequence comes from Anas acuta, assembly GCF_963932015.1. Taxonomy (NCBI): domain Eukaryota; kingdom Metazoa; phylum Chordata; class Aves; order Anseriformes; family Anatidae; genus Anas; species Anas acuta. Next base: position 36,498,200 of record NC_088985.1, on the reverse strand, counting down.
ATTTCATAGCTGGTAAAGGAGGGCGCTCCCTTCCCCACATCTTCCTCGTGCTGATCCTAAAAGGGTGGTGCGGATGGACTCATCCATTTGGATTAGGCGTAGTGAAAGGGAGAGGGCAGGAGATCCCGGGTGGTCCTGCACTCGAGGAAAGGGAATGAAAGCAGCCAAGTGAAATTCTTCCTCTCTCCAGATTTGTGCTCATTTTCCACCACTTTCTAGTGCATTGATCTGGTGGCAAGGAGCTCCACGGATTTCAGAGGAGCTACATAGAGAAGGAGGTGTTAGCCACTATATGCAAGGTAGCAGAATCTGGCCATATATAATTAATACAAATATGTGCATAATTTAAGCTGCCCCAGGAAAGCCTTAAATTACATGATAACCATGCAGACACTGGCCTAGGAAGGAAAACATGGGGAGTCTCTATTAGTGAAATTAATTATATGTAAGATTGTCTTCAATAACCATGTGGGAATGATTAAGTAATCAGTCAAATAAAAGATTTAATAACAAATTCCCTATCAATTATACAAGAACACCCAGTAAAAATTAAGTAAAAATGATTTTCAACGCATTAATATTAACATTAACAGTACTGAAAATATTATAACATAATTAAGTGTAATTTCTTGTAGCAAAACATACTCATAATAGCAAAATAAACAAGCCCCTGAATAGTATTTCCTGAGGAAACTCAGCAGCTCGAGACGTGCCACGGCGGTCGGGGCGTCCGGGGGAGGCTGGCTCAGGCGCGCGCCTGCCAAGCGTGGGAAATGGGGCTGGGGAGGTGGCGGGTGGCAGGCACGTGCTGGTCACGGCTGCCTCCGGGCAGCAAAAGAGGAAGAAAGCCAGCACAGCAGGTCTGCCAAACCAGGGCTGAAACACACTGGAGGTCTGGAAGAACTTTGGTCGCAACCACAGCTACACCGAATGCCAGTTCAGTGTTTCTGATCCAGCCATTTCTGGGGGGTTTTCTGGGTCTACATGTACCTCGTTTCTTTTATTCCTCTTATTACTGAAGCAATAAATTTTACTCTATCCTTACTATCACCCCCTGTGCCACTAGGGATCAGAGCTATCTCATCTATTGCAGCTTTCTGAGAGTTACATACCAATTTGAGGCTCTACATCCAGGATATTTCCATAGATGGAGATAAGGAGATATTTGAGCCACCTCTTCCATGATGATATTAATTGTTCTGTGGAGGTATCTACTTCTCTTTATGTTTTAGATGAGTAACTTTGGTTAGAAATCTAAATTTTTTACTTGGCTGAAGGTCAAGGTGAAAATACACATCTGATAGAGTGGTCCAGAGCTCACTGAAGTCGATGAGAATATTTCTATTAACTTTAGTGGGTTTTAAACACAGTTACACTGCAATTTCCTAAAGGTAAAATGCTCTGGTTGCACTGTAGGAATAGCTGTTGTGGGCTGTATTAATAATCCGCCTGGTCCCATATCCTGTCTCATTGGCTATCGGTGCATAAGGATGGAGCTAGGAACAGGGGGGCATGTAGTGAGACTTTCCTCGTCTATTTTCCCACCTCCAGCAATCTGCATCTCGGGGACTTCCCCAGCCAGAGGTTGTATTTAACAGCCTGTGAAGGACCATCTACCTTGCAGAAAGTGTCCAAAAGCAATGAAAAAGAAAGAGATCAGCCAGAGTTTTATGTTTGTCCTAACCTGCATCTTTTTTTTTTGTTTATTTTTCCAGTGGAAACAATAAAGTAGTGGCATTTGATCTAAACACTCCTATGCAGCTAAGAATGGGCAATATTTTCTGAGGTCCTTTACAATAAGATCCAATTGAACTAATTAATAGATGTTGAAAGAGGTAGATTTTATTCCTAGATAACTGTAGAGGTAGAATTTGTCGAAATGTTTCAGGGTGAAAGACTTAACCTTTCAAATGAGAGAAATTGTGTGTATTTTTTTAAGTGTGTTTAGTAGAGACAAAGAAAGAAAATAATCAAGAAAATCTGTCTTGGTACATTCGAACAGTTTTACAACAAATCTATATTAGTACTTTCTGTTTTTCTCATAAAACCACATTTTTGATTAGATGTAGTAGGGTACAACAATATGAAATAAGGAAGGGCAGTGAGTGTGTTTTTCTGTAGTAACCATGCTCTTGTTCCTGCACCATGGCCTGGATACTTTTTTTTTTTTTTTCTCAAAACCAAAGAGAAAATTCTTTACACCCCTCTCGCAGTGATTGCTAAATGGAAAGGAATTGACATGTATTTGGACTTGCAAAATTTTATTTATATGCAATATTTTACAGGCAGCAGCTCAAGGGATAATTGCACTTCTGAGTAATAGCTAATTAGTAAATATTCTTGAGTTATGTATGTGTTCTACTAAGTTGCTTTGAGGTCTTGAATCTAGAGAGTGCTGTAATATTTTCAGCAAGGGTATATAGTTAAAATACAGGGAGTTTCTTTTTCTTTTTATCAAAATCTGAGAAATAACCTGCCAAACCAATCTTTCTCTCCCAGGAGTCTCACAGAAGGCCTGGATGTTAATTGCATTTAACCTAAAACAGCAGAGCATTTTTTTTTCCTTTATACAATAACTAATATGTAAACTACTGTTGCACTTTGAAATTACTTTCACTTAAATTCTATTATTGAAGCTCCACAGTGGAATATATCCAGGGTCCATTTCATTAAAAAAGACTAATTATGCTGGAAGTGTGCATTGTACATGCCAGTCTTCTGGTATGACTGAGGAATGAGCATCCAAGGGATGCAACATGCTCACTTGTCCTGGTATTCCTCAGAAAGGTTTGTGTGAGGATGCAGCTGAGGCCAGAAATGAAATTCTGATTCATAATGAAACAACACTTTTTCCCCATAATGTCGGGAATTTGCATGGACTGGCTGAAGGCTAAGGCAGTGGGAATACCGACCTTATCATCCCCACTGATAAAAAAAACAAACAAGCAAAAGACAACACTGCAACACCAGATCAAATCATGGCTCACTCTTCCACTGCATGGCATTCTAATATCCTTTATATTTATTTATACAGACATCCCAAAAATGCCATAAATTTTGTGTTGAAAACACAATAAAAAAAGACCTTGTGTAACAAAAACACAAACTGGCAAGATGACTGTTGGGTTTTGTTTGTAGGATAACAAATGTTTGATATGCCTGTGAAGGTTTCCTCAATTTTTGGAAATCAAAATTTCCAAATCCATATTAAAAAAAAAAAAAAAAAAAGGATTTGGAAATTTTGGTGCAGCCACCAGCCCCAACACCAGCATCCAGGAGTGGCAGTACTGGGAGGCAGTGCTGTGCAAGGAGGAAGGCTTGCTTGGGGTTTTGTTTGCAGATGTCCAAAATCTTTCATTTCTGAACTCCGATATGGGATTTTCAGAGCCTGCCAGGGCATGGGCAATAGGCACTGGGGAGGGGGCCCTGCTGTGGCCTGTGGGAGATGCGAGCTGGCACGCAGGGGTAGGGTTTGCTTTGTCTGCCTGAAATCTCACCCATTTGGAGGAGCTGCCCTGCTCACAGGCTTTTCCCCCATCTCCTTGGAAACAACTTGTTTAATTAGTTGTGGGACGAGTCAGGTCTTACTGATGCTGAGCTTCTTGCTCTGGTCAGGGTGAAAGGCACCAGGGGTGTTGAGCAGGAACCTCTTCAATCTGTTTAGGATTGTAACAGCTTTTGTTTGCTACTCGTTCTGCTCATGTCTTTGATGGAGCATAAAAAGGACATACTATGGCATGTCTAAAAGTTTGCTTGTTGATGTTGGACCATGTTATTAACTCTCCTGACAAGTGGGGGGTCGATCCTTGGCCAAGATTTTGCCAAGGACATTTTCTACCTGGAGGGAAGCAGCCCTACCTATGCAGAACATATTCAGAGGCATAGTAAATCTCCCTCATTAACTTGTAAAAATGCTCTTTTTTATTTTATTTTATTTTATTTTATTTTATTTTATTTTATTTTATTTTATTTTATTTTATTTTATTTTATTTTATTTTATTTTATTTTATTTTATTTTATTTTATTTTATTTTATTTTTTTCAAATCAAATAATGCAGGATTGTGCTTCTAGGACCAGTGCTCCTAGCGTGCTGAAGACAGGGCTACCGTGTCTCTCCTCACCTGGGATGATTTTCCCCAAGAGCATGGGGTTTGCACCACAGAGAGAAACCTCCCTTTGTGCACTGGGAGGGCTGGAGTTGGTGGTGGGGTTATATTTTGGAAAATATGAAGAAAAGAGAAAAAGCAGGGCTAAGGATGCCAGAATTGAAAAGCCAGGTCTATAGGCATCAGGGCTTGAAACTGCAGCCTGGCTGGCCCTCCGTGCCACCCTCTTGCTGCCAGAAGTAACCATTGCACTGACAGCAATGCTCAAGTCATTCCACCTTACACGTTTATGCATCCATGAATTTGGCATAAAAGCAACGCCATTTCCACACCAGCCCCCACCCCCAGCCCCAAATCGGGACAGAGAAAAATAAATACTTCGCACAATGAAGTAGCCCATGAAACGAACACAGTCAGTCCACTCCCCGAATAAAGTCCATTAAAACATTGCAAAAACATTGAAGTTCATAACATGATGGTTTGTGTTTCATTAGTAAGGTGCTCCTGCCAAAAATGTAGGACCTTTAGAACTTGTTGGCACTGAAAGAACAACTGACCTTGTGCTGTACCGTAATAACTTCTTATTCTATAATCCATCTTCCCCAAACAGTTTTGTTTTGCCCTGAATATATGAAGCCAGGGAGTTTCGGGGAGGAACTTTCCCTCTGGCCTTGACAGCAGCTGCAGTCCCTGTAGCCGGTTGGTGCTGCATAGGGGTGTGGGATGCTGCTGTCCAAGAGGATACGGAAAGGGGGCACAAAAAAAAGAAACTCAGCCTGGAATGATGGAGCCTGGGAAGTGACAGAACATCCTCAGGGACAATTTGTAGGGGTTTTGGCTCCTCGTAGGAGGCTGGGAGGGGTGCTTGTTGTCCTGGATGGAGGAGAGGCAAGGCATCCTTCACACAGGAGTAAGAGGACCTCAGAAAAGGTGAAATTTCTGTTCACAACTCCTAATGTTTCTATGAAAATAATACAGGCTAAACTCCACTTGTAGTACAGGGTAAATTTGCTTCAAACAGATTAATGGGGCAGGGAGAATTTTTTGTTTTGTACAAGAACAGGGTTTAGATGAAGCTGTGTCCTGCATATTACTGAAATAATAATAATAATAACAACAATAATAATTTATCATATTTAATAATAATAATAATAATAATAATAATAATAATAATAATAATAATATAATTTTTTGCTTGTGTGAAGATAGATGAATATGAATTGCAACTCTTCAAGCCTTCAACTCTTTACCAAGGGAAGTAAAGCAACAATTTCTGTTGAATTGTCTGGGTAAAAATAGCCATCTAGCTTAGTAAAAAAATAAAACACAAAATTATCAGTGGACCCTACTTTCTAAAATGTTTGTCTGGTGAACAGCATAGTGGGATACAGTATTCAACTGAGAGCCATCAACAGCGTGAAGGATGCCTTAGTATATTCTGCACGCTCTCAGCATTATCTAAATAATCTGAATGTCCTGATCCATTGATTTGTGCATTATGCTCATAAAGACATTACATTTGAACTTGATATGAAATAAAAGGATTTGGTCAGTCAATAACCTTCAAGAAAGCCCTTCAAAGATTTTATAAAGGGGTCGCTGACCTGTACACTGAGATGGGACCTCTGCTGTCCAGGGAGAGACCTCTCCGCACTTGGTCTGTGAACCTGCCCTCTGCCTCTCTCCCAAAGCACCACACAAAGCAATAACTTATTACAAGTCAGAGTTTTCAATTGTGCATACAAGGAAAAAAACATCAAAACAATGCAGCTGAAAATAATCCCCTTTAGAGAGGAGATTATGTTTTATTGTTTCTTTTACCAGGTGTACAGTGCTCAATATTTAAAATGATTGTGCTGAATGTACAGGCTTAGCAGGCTGCTCTTTGCCTCTTTCACACACTTAGCTAGCAAGGAGCCCATTCTGGCGCTGCATTTCTGAGGAATTTATCTTTCTTCAAAAAAATGAACATAGATTTGAAATACCCATATCTCAAGTGGAGACGGCAAATGACAAACAGTTCACTTGCTGGCCTTTACAAACAATTCCCTTGGTGGCTTTGGCCACACAAAGATTTGGGGGGGATTATTTCTGAACATGACCTCCTCCGTAGCAGGTGTTACCCCAAACTCAGTCAGAAATATTACTGATTTGACCAAAACCCGGCTCAGAAGAGCCAGTACCTGGCCCCAGGTTTGGCACTGTGGCATCCAGCCTCAGTGGGACTGAAATACAGGTCAAAAGCCGGCAGTCCGAGTCTTTGTTTAAACAAGTTCTGTTTGTGAGATTTTGCTAGGTCAGACTGGTGGAAAGCTTGATCCTACTCTGGGGTTAACAAAAACATTATCCCATAGATGTAAGACCACAATATTCTCTTATTCAAGCATGTGCAGCCCCTGTCCTGCGCTGACTCGTGTGCTGGTAGCATCCGTCAGCACAACGCCTGTGCACGGCTGGAATTTGGGGCACCGCCGAGACAAAGGAGTTTGTTTGTAATCAGAATTCCCTTCATGAAGACTGTGATTTATAGACATTTCTAAAAGCAGAAGTACTCTGTGCCATTATTTAAAAGGCTAGACTTCTCGGAGTTATTTATAAATACCAATACAACAGAAACAGTTTCTAACTTCAGGCAGAAAGACACTATTCATCATGTAATTCAGTAGGAAAATAACAGGTCTGTCGGAAGTGGCAGCAAAAGGATAGCATGCCGATGCAGAATCTCATCTCGATAAAACAAGTGGCATTTTCCTTTTTTGAAATCAAATTGCAAAATGTAAAATAAGTAGATATAAACAGCCAATCGTCCCAACACCATTTTTTTTCCTGGTCAAACCATGCAAAAAAAAAAAAACTAAAACTCACAATGGAGCAACTTCCATTTTAGATCAGTTTCTCCTCCTCTCGCATGGTCTATTTATTTTTATTGGTTTGTTTCTCATTAAATCCTTCAATTACTCTGCAGTGTAAAATGGTGAAATTATTGGCATGTGCCACTTTCATCATGTATTTGAGTTTGCTTATTACACTTGCAGAAAATGCTTGAATGGTATTAGGCTCTGCTGTGGATTGAGACAGAGTTAATAAATATTATTTGGTGTTTTTTCCCTGAGAAGCACTGCTTTTCTTGATTGTTTTTTACAGTTGGATTGGGAATATTGATTTATTCACCACTGTTACAATAATTGTATACAAGGAACAAAAAATGCAGAGGTAACATTTCATCAGCTCAAACAGATTAATTAGTTGTAGTAGATTAGGCACAGTGTTACACAGAAAGATTTGCATTTAGAGGAAGAAAAAAGTTTTTTCTTTTTTTTTTTTCTTTTTTTTTTTTTAATCTTAAAAAAAGGCAAGAGAATTTAATAGAGATGTGATACACTGAGCTGCTTGGCTTATTATTCAATCAGTGTTTCCAAATGAGTATTAAAGGGCAACTTTAAATATTAACTCTTCTTTCTAAAATAAAAGTACAGTGTAATTGTTGAACACATGGCATGGGGAAATCCCTGTTTACAGTACTTGTATAAGAAAAGTTAACTCAGTTTTGCATCTTAAATTTAAAATTGAACCCAAATTATAAGGCAGTGTATTGCAGAAGCAAACACAAGTAAAAATCTGAATTTGCTATCATTTATTAGGGCAGCATGGAAGCAAAGACGTTGTTTGTATTTTTCTCTTTGTGCGCAGAATTAAGCAGAAGCCTTACCTCTCTGAAGAGGTAAATACTACCATCTTTTGTGCGAGGTTAGCTTCGCTGTGGTACAGAAAATTATTCATTAAAGGTTATGAGGCATTAACAAGAGTTTAAAAAGTGTCCTGGTTGTTCCCTATTTGACCCCTTCCTGCAGGGAATTGAAATTTCCCAGTGCTCTGGACCACTGACACCATGAGGGTAATTAAGCAATTTTCCCCAAGGTTTCAAGTTTTAACATCTTTCAGTATTGAAATAAAGAAGAAAAACATTTTTTATCACTCTCACATTCTATAGAAATCTACAGAGAGCTACACAATGGGCCTTGCCTGACATGCTGATTTTCTTTTTAAACCATCTGTTAAATCATCCTGGCTTGCAACATATTAGACATTATAAATGCCCCTAATTTTTCAAAGCAGTGCACAAGGATTCAGCTGCTTGACTTTCAGTTTATACCGCGCTATCCCACCCCAGCCATTGAGAGACATTAAACATACAGAGCCAGTTTCACAGCTCGGCTAATGCCGCTTTTTTGTCAGCCTGGCAATGCAGAGCATCTTTCAATCTGGCTTAAAGGGCCACTGGAGGCATCCACCACCACCGCAGCATCCTTGAGCGGCACCAAGCTGCCACGGCCCCCCCAGAACATCCTCACAGTGCTGGTGCCCACACAGCCCCCACCTGCCTCGACCCCATGTCCCATCCTGTCCTGCTGCTGCTCTCCGGGGAGCAGGGCAGCGGGTGCCAGCTCCTGCCTTTCTCCAGCACCCTGGGGTACGTTTGTCCCGCTCTGGGAGGAGAACCAAAATCTGTGAAATTGTGCTTGCAGCCGGTGCCTGGCAGGGAATGCCAGATCTGGCCCCCGGGACCGATGCTGGGGCTGGGTGAGAGCTGTCCCACGGGGCTGTGTGCCTCACACTGGGGTTTTGCAAAATCCATGGTGCGGGAAGGATGCTTGGGGCACCACGTGGCCCACGCCGCCGGGAGCAGGAACACGGTGCAACCCCCTTCCCGCTCCATTACATTTATCTTCTGACTCCTGGTAGCTTTTTTTTTCCCCAATAAATTCATCTGTCATGTGAATTATAATTTGGTGATTTGCCACTGTGTGTGCCGCCCCTGTCTGGATGCTCAGGGAAGATAAAGGCTGCCCACCCTGATCTGTCCTCCCAACCAGCACCTAACACCTAATGCTGAGAAATGCTGCAGCTTCGGATCACAAATTAAGGGCCTTATCAATACTGGGAGACATTAAAAAAAAATAATAAAAAAAAAGGTCAAGGAAGGTTAGGCTTCAGACATAAAAACACTGGCAGTGTTCCCCTTAATCCACACTGTTTTTCAGAATGGAAATATGGATCGTCATTATGGAACTGTGCATGCTGATTTCTCTGCAAAGTTCCCTGCAGAATCCCAAGGAGGAATTGATAAAATGATTTCTCTTCAGCTGCAGGAGAGATGACACCTGACGTTGAGGCCTGTCGAGGCCCCAGCAGGCCCTGGGCTGCTCGGGGAAATCTCCTGTTGGCCGCAGCCCCGTGGCAGTGGCACCAGCACCGTGCTGCTGCAAACGAGGAAAGCGGGGCACACAAGGAGTTTGAAAGACTTCCTGACCACATGCCAGGTATTTCAATGAATGGACTTTTATTGCTATCCAAGGGCCAGTCTGGCAAGTGAATGACAAAATGTGGTCATGTTTGCTCTGGCTTCTGCTACAGCAACCGACTTCCTTTTTTTTTTTTTGCCCTGATTTGTAGCCCTACATATTGGGCCCGGGGCTCCTGGGCATTTTGTGAACAGGGGCAAGAAGGTGCTTTGGGAAACTGCAGCAAAGGAAATGAGTTATAATCATCTCTTCCCCCTCCACATGATGGATTTGCAAACTTTTGCTTAAAGTTTGTTGCATCCTGCTGTATTTATCCTTCAGATATCTCTTTCTACTAGACAAGCAACAAAATATTCCAGCTGCTATGAAAGATAATCATTAAAGTGATCTAACTCCAAAGATCAATAACATCTCTGCAGGATCCTTCTAGGGTTTCTCTGACATCTGCTGTCTTATTAAAAATCATATTAAAAGACCCTCTTCAGGTCTTTTTATGGAGCAATATATATTGAACATTTGTTAATCTGAACAATTCTTGATGAAATAACTGCATAATAAAGAAGGGGTATATGTATGCTTACATATATTTAGGCAGATAATGTCAGTATCACATTATAACAACTAGGAAGTGATGCATACTTCAGAAGAGAGACACATTTATTCTAAAAATGTTCATATTTTTTCATATTTAATTCTATTTACATTAGTATTTACATTTTTTTTTTTTTTTTTTTACAAAATAGCAGAAATCTGGCGTTAGGAAAAAGCATTCATTGTGGCTGTTCCCTACCTGATCCCACTGGGATCTACTGGGCTCCTAGGGCATTTGGAAACACAGCTGAGGACATGAGACAGAATACAGGACAGAAAATTTCCCTCATTCACTGCAATTCTTGCACTCCTGTATCAAATTTTCTTATCAGAAATTTTAATTCATTTAAACCCCTGTTCTGGTGAGTAGCACAATGAAACACTCTTCTTGTTTAACTCCAGTGCTGATAGCTAGAGACACCCTACATTTTGTGACAATAACCAGGCACTGATTCTCCAGCCATTTGAAAAGGACACAGCAGTTTGAAGGCCAAGATCCAGTAATACAACCATGAAGCACTCTTCTGCAGGGAATTAAACTGGACAGTGATGGTATTTTGAATTGCTTTTGTTTCCTGTAATGAAGAAAGGTTACTGCACGTCTCAGGTCTGTTAGTGTTTGTCTTCTTGGATAAGCAGCTGCAGACTTGGGCAGGCGGTTGACCCACAAGAAATTATCTGAATTGGAATATTTTCTGACTAAAAGATATGTTAATGAAAGATCAGGATGAAGAAAGATAGGTGAGATCAAAAATGCAGGGAGAGCCAAATCCTGCATCAAGAGTTGTCTTTGCTCAGAGATAAAACCCATGGCAGAACAACTTCTACTTTTATGGTAGCGCAATAGGACACTGCTAGAAAATGGTTAAAATATGCTCAGGAAAAAAAGAGGCTGTGGCTCTGAAATACTCGGTGAGCAGATTTGCTTCAGAAATCAATGACATTTTTACCTAATCACTTTTCAAACAAGAAACTACATTTTCGATTAAATCTTGTGCATGGACACAAGACTCCAGCTGCTTTTCAAGCTAATCAAGTGTTACACTTAAGACACAGGAAAATATTGTATTTCATTTCTACATCTTCTTTGTTCGTGACAAAGCTATAAAATTTCTGCTTTTTCAGCCTTACCACTCTTGCAGCCTTTGGATCTCTGTGCACCTGTGAAGGTGTTTACTCAGCTATGAACACAATTATGACATGCAATAACAGTTGCCTTTCAAATAAGCATCTGGAAAACCAGAGGTAGAATTGGTTCAGACAGTGGCAGAATTTGGAAAGATTGTTAATGATAAGAACTCTAATTTCTTCCCATGCAAGATTTTTTAAACAAGTTTTTTAAGCAATTGAATTATTTTAACTTACTAACATTGTGTCCTTCCTGCAAATTAACACAATGACTGATATTCATGTATAAGGTTTGTTAATAACAATATTCAATATTCCCTGAATGTTCACAGAATCGTTCTGATGGATTTTAGGTACTTTTAGTCGCATGTCAGTGGTGTTTGTGGGCGGATGCCTGGCTGTAATTCAGTGGGCAGGGCTTCCTTCCCATTCAGGCTGGCCCACCATGGGGACACCGTCCTGGAGAGAGGTTCAGATGGGCTCTGCTCTTGGAGATCTGTGGGGAGAGGCACTGCTCTGCACCCACTGAATGGGAATTTTGTCCCCTCGAGGAAGCCCAGGTACTAGACGTGAGCATCAGAGGGTGGGCTCAGAGAGCTGGGGAATCATTCCACATTGATGCCATTTCCTCTGTCTGGGAAAAAAGAAAAAAAAATCAAACCTTGCTGGCAAGAGGCACATGTTTGTCTGAAAGACAATCAAGCCAGGTTCTGTAGTAACACTATAAGTATCTGTTTTTTTTTTTGTTTTGTTTGTGTTTTTTTTTTTTTTTTTTTTTTTTTTCCCAGCTTTTGTTGGTGGTGATTTATATCCAGAAATTGGCTAAGAAGAGGAAAGGGAAAGCTGGGCATAAATCCTGAAAAGTGGGAAAAAGAGTTCTCCAAGGAAACACAGAAGATGCCCTCCAAACCTGTTCCCGTTCCCAGGGTCATATATGCAGCAATTCAAGGAAATCCCCTGACAGTCTACTGGAAGAGCTGCAGAAGTGCATCTCGGACTGAGGTCCTGGTGATGAGGCTGGTGCAGGCAAAGAGGCTGCTTGGAGGCTGGGCAGAGGCATGCAGCCTCTGGTGCCTGCCAGCCTCCATGAGGGACAGGGGCAGACAGTGGTGACAGCGGGTTGTCACCAGCCCGATGGGTGAAGATGGAGAGATGCTGTGGCAGGGCACAGGGCAGTGAGCACTGAGCATGTGAGGTCGTGGCTGAATGCCCTGGAACTCCATAGGAAAAAAGAAACACAAAACAACAAACAGACAACCCCCCAAATTTCCAAAGAATTAAAAAGAGAAGTGGAAAAGGCAGTGGTTTGCAAAGCAGCAGTGAAGAGGATTTAAAAATACAGGCAGGAGTTTTGCCCAGCTGTACAGGATAAAACTGTAAGTTCAGCAGAACAGAGCAAAGCTGGTATGGAATAGTTTTAAATGTCTTTTCCCTCATAACTAGATTATTCAGTACAATGTCATTTGCTGCCACTGACATTTTCTTTAAAGTCATAAAGGCCTACATAGTAATAAAAGGGCTCAGAATAAAATTAGGAATATCATGTATAAATTATCTTTAACCTTAGCTTCATTTGGACTGTGACTTTTTAGACCTGATCAATTTTCATGAAACTATCCACATAAAACTGTGAAAAAATATTTGATCCTTGGCTCTCATAAAGCTCCTGTAACAAGCCTGGTACTTTCTTGATACTTAATAGTGCTGTTGGTGTCTGTCTCTCTGGGCAATTCTATAAAACCAGGGATAACATCTGAGATTTAATGCAATTTCTCAGAGCATTGTTATGGAAAACATCTACCCAGATATGTGCATTTTACGTTGTTTGTGAGCAGAGCACATTTGCCAACTTTCCTGCTCAGACTGAAAAAATGCTCAAATAACTTCAGGTGTGTAGTTCTCCTCCTCGTTTCTGAAATACAAGTTCTGCTGAGACTTTTAAGGTTAACTTTTCAATGAAGTCCCTTTGACAGTAATGGACTTGTGGTAGGGAAAGGCAGCTCCTAGTGTGGTTTGCAAATAGAAATGGACATTGGATCATGCAGCATGCCTGGTATTTTAACAACAACAACAAAAAAACTTTTATATCTGCATTATATTGCTCTGCATGGCCTTTAAAAAACCTTTTCTAAATGATCTCACATAATGCAGAGGAACCTGCAGAAGAGGTGGAGGCACCTTTGAACCATGGGCTGATATTTGCTCTCTGCCCGATGGAGACTTAGTGGACAAAATATCCCATCAGCCAAAATCAGTGCCCAGTGGTATTGGATGAGAAGGTTAATCGTGGCCCAAGGAAGCATCAAAATGCAAGTTTTAGTTCAACTCTGTGTCTCCTCAGTGCATTAATGTCCTCCTGAGCTCCAGTGCTTTGTGCTGTCCTGTTGTCCCCCTAATACCACTTGCTGTGTTTTGTTCAGCTTTGTAATAAGAAATAGTTAAGAGCTGGATGGTAAAGTGTCCGGGTCAACATTTTTTTCATGCATCATATTTATGTAGTAATAGAAATTCCTGGGTTGTATATTTGGAGAGCCTGTCAGCAGGATAAAAGCTAAATGCTAAGAATTGTTGTTTGTTTCCTGGAAAAGAGGCAGAAAAGAGGAAAGGCACATAAAGGAAGTTCATTTCATATATTTGTAGTTAAAAAATGGCAATCATATTTTTAAATCTCTTTAAGTCAATCATGTCCTGTTCCATATCCCCATTCAGGGCCAGGCACGGTGTTGTGGCTATAGGACTGACCTTAGAGAGGGCAATCTCTTCAGCAAAATTCAGCTGTCCTGTGCAGTTGTGGGCAAAGCCTTTAATCTTGCTGGGCTTCAATCCTGCAGCCCTGAAACAGGAGCGGCATGGCCCTGCCTCAGTGCTTAGTGTGGCCATCTCCATTAGGCATGGGAAAATGCTCCAGTTTTGTGGAGGTGGGGGCACACAGGGTTATAGGAACATGGGCCAAAGTGGTAATATGAGATTCTTTTACAAGTGAGAGTCAGAAATACTTGATTTGGCTTATACTGCTGGGTGGAAGGACAGATGGATGGACAGAAGGGAAGCTTTACTTTGCAAATCATATCTAAACTCTTCACCTGTACAGGATAGGGTCAGCTCTGCCTATTGCATCTACATCATGCTATAAATTGGCTTACTTTACTTGTACACTGTCTAGGATGAACGCAGGCTCCTACCTGGACATAAAATGCTCTTTTCCTCGTCAGTCATTAGGTAACTTCATTTTCTGCCTGTTACAGAAATGTCGGGCTTTCTGCCCACTGCTAATTGGCAAAGAGCAAAACTGCTCTGCAATGATGGATCTGTCTTCCTGTGGGCTGAAGCAAACTCATTCCATCATCAGATTAAGCTCAATCAAAAGACGGGGCTTTCCCTTATAGTTTGGAGCCCCCTAAATCATCGATACATTTGCATAGCAGTCCTTGAATATAGATATGAGTACACTGCAATGAAGTGTGTGAACATATGTTTACATTGCTGATAGCCTTGAACTATAAGTTCTGCTGCATATTAATGGCATATTTATGCATGGTAATTTAGCAAGCATGAGTCATTTATCTAATAAAATGTTAATTACTAGTTACTAGGTATATTTATTTACAAATTGCTATGGAAGTTACAATGGAAATTTCATGCTCTGGCCTTTCTTCAAGGAAAAGTTCCCCACCTCTCTTTTTAATAAGATCTTTTCCATGAAATAGACTTTGAAAATTATATGAAGTTGGATCTGCTCTGTTGTACACTGTTTCACACAAGTTTATACAACAGTAAGTCATGTTCTAGCTGCTCTGCTGCCCGAACACAGGGTGAGAACCTCTGAAAGATAAAAGCCCTCCCAAAGGATCTGATCATTCAAAACAAGTTTGGAAATCTCATATGGAAATTTAAAAAGGTAGTTTACAGTCCCTAATTGCTTTTTTTTTTTTCTACTATGCAATGGCCCTGGATAATGGGAATTAGACACCTAACTTCCTAAAGGGCTTTACAGGATCTACTGCAGTTTTATGGTATGAGGAGGTCAGAATTAATGGCTTAGACCCCCAAGGGCTGCACACCCAGTGCTTGCTGGAAATCCTACCCAGGGAGGCTTTGCTGGGGCAGGGGTTTGGAGACAGGCAGGAGGTGTGAAAGGGGAGGTTAGCAGGAACTGTAGCTCTGCAACTTTATATACCTCAGGCCAGCTTTCCCCTATGGTAATGCTGTTCCAGCTCTGAGGTGCTGTAGGGTTGGGGATTTTGGATTGCATTTTCCAGTTTCCACAGACCTCTCAAATTTATGACACAAGGTTCCCATGCACTCTCTATCTTGCCAAGTGGAGGGGCCCTTGTAGTAGCAAATTTTTTAGGTTTCCTAGCTGAAAATGATCCACTGTCCAAAAGAAATCTTCCGATTCTGGGGAAATACATCATAAAGAATCATGAGCATCTCTAAACACGGCAATGCAGATGCACATTTTTAAGGAAACCCTGCATCAGAGTAGCAGAATTATTGCAGCAGAATGAAATTTTTCATGTTTTATAGCACTGGTCCAACAGCATTATAACTTTACCCTCTCCAGACTTCAAATTCCTATTTTTATAAAATGTTGATGCAATTTTAGGTTTCTATAGGACATGGGTTGGCAGTTGCTAACCATTATGGCTAAGCTACTCTATGCATTTTGCAGTCATATTTATAGAGATTTAACTTGCAAAATGTTCAGCACTTAAACAATCTCATTGGCTGTGTAATAAGATGTTTCAGCCCAGTGAAATACTGCTTTGGCAAGTCTAACACTTTTTATTATGACCCTTCTTATTGCTGGCATTGTGTTGCTCAAAGTAGAACTGCAGGAGTAGATGAAGCTGTTTCCAGCAATGTAATATTGGGTCAATTTTTTTTTTTTTTTTTCCTTTTGCTTTGGTTCTGGTGTCGCCTTTAACAAATGTACTGTGCCTCTTAATGTGCACCCAGGGTCCTGTGAAAATGCTGTGAGAAAGTGCTTATCCATGGTAGTTTGGATGCAGTGCAGCATGGTAGCACGAGCCAAGCACTGTCCCATTTTGTGCATCTGAGTCCTTGCATGCTCTCAGGTGGGACGCTGGCGTGATTCCTGTGTGTACTTTGAAAATAAGGATACTCACTCAGAGGTTTGGGTGCAGAGCATAGTTTGGGGTGTGCATATAGCGGTTGTGCACTTTGCAAACACTTCCTAGAAGCAAAGAGAATTAGACAGAAAAAAGGTATCTGGAGGCAGTGAAAATTATACACAAATACATGAGCCTGGCCAGCAAAGCTTATGATGTTCAAAAGGGATGAGCCTGTTGAATTTCATAAGTTGTCTCTGTTCAGAGTAAATTTTTTATATATGCACATACATATATGGCATATAGAATTTTTGGGATGGGAAAGAGTTGTGCTTTAACCAAGGCAATTATTTTTATTTGGTCTTGTTCCTTGGATATCAAGGGAAGAACTGTGCTCTGAGAAAATGCATAGTTTGCATTGAAAATCTTCCCACACATCCCATATTCTGGCTTTTTGCTCCCTGCCTGTTGTATACCAGATATACTGTGATCATTTTACCCTTAAAAAAAGCAAAAAAACAAACGATGCGGGAGCCTAAGCCTCCACATTTTCCTTTAGCACAGACAGGGCTTCAGAAATTAGAGTGTCCTCACTGGGCTTCAGATACAGTAGAGGGTAAAAGATTTCAAAGGCAGCTTTAATGAAAGAGAAATACTGAAAGAAAGAACACAGAGAGCAGTGACACTATAGTTCTGCTAAATTTTACATTTAAACTAAGGGGCTAATCATAATTTATTCTGTCAAAGAAATGACCTATAAGTAAAGAAGACAAAATTTGGCTTGATGATTAAAGACTTTAAGAAATATTCTCTATAGTTATGTCAGTACTGCATGGTACTCTATACGTAATCTAAAGCAGTGCTTGAGATTTCTCCTAATTATATTTGGAGCCTGGACCATAGCTTCCTCGGGGAAATGTATGGTGTTGTAGTGATGTGGCAGCTTCTCTGCACAGCCACTTCTGATGGTACGTCTGAGACAAAGTGCTTTCTTTTTAAATACTTTCATATCTGGGGAGTGGTGAGGGATGCATGGGCCGTGTGAGGTGGGTTTTCTGAACAGGTGACTGGCAAAAATACACAAAACTATGCTGGTAGAGGAACAGGAGGCTGGTTTCAGCAAGTGCTTCCTTTGCATCACTCCAAAAAGTCATTGCTTGAAAGAGCATGAGTTATTTATTTATTTTTATTATTTTTGTATTTACAGTTCTGCTTGTCCACAGATAAATGTGTGTGGAGTCCCAGGGCAATAGGAAACTGAAATTCTTAAGGCATTGTGGTTCAGCATAAATGTGGACAAACCATCATGGATCACACTGTATGGAGATGTTAGCACTGAACAATGGTGTGCTCGAGAGAGACTATATTTAAAGCAGTTGGAGCTTTATAAACTGACATGATGTTCAGGTGCTTGCAAGGCTTTCCAGAAGCTGGAGATTACCCTGACTAGGGAAAGATGAAATGGAGATGACCTCCCTGATCTGCATAGCAGCTCCCTCTTGTGCAATGCCAGGTACATTTGCCACTTACATGTATATCCCCCAAACAAAGAAAAATGACTGTCTATGATGGAGAAATTTGGTTCAAATGAGAAAGTGATTGTCAAAGAATAAAACAAAGCTGAGTCTTAAAATAGTGCTTGTGTGAAAAGATGAAGGCCACTCTAGCTGAAAAGAAATAAACTTATATTATTACATTAAATGATTGAAATCACTCAGAGGTGCTGCCCAGTAAGATTCATTCAAATTCACTAAGCAATATCAGATTAATTTCTCCTCTGTTAATTGAAAGAGAAATGTAGATTATTTTGCTTTTTCCTTGAATAAAACTAGTAAAAAAGAATCTTTTTGATTAGTAGATGTTCTTTCAGGAGGGATTATATTTCTATAAGGACTACATTTAGTTTATTATCTTTGTACAGAGGATAAGAATAAAAACAAGGCACTTTTTACTCAAGTCACCAGTCTGCTCCCACTAATGTCCATATAGGAGGATGAGGAGGTGAAGGCTGCATGCAACTGAAAAGCTTTTTAATAGGAGCAGATGGGACTCCAGGAGACCTCACACTAGAGAAATCTCCTGCATAGAGTTTAAAACATTCTTCATATTTATTTCATGTTTTACACCTTCATCTGTCTTTTTTTTTTTTTTTTTCAGGCTCCCTGTCCAGATCCCAGGCAGCTCCTGGTTTCCCAGGGAGTTAAGGCTTTGCAGTAACACTGGTGTGGTTGCTCCACCCAGGGCTGCTGCTCAGAGCCCTGCAGAGACTCCTGCTGTGTCCCCTGGCTCTGCCATTGCCCTTTGTTATGGACTCAGGCATGTAGGGTCTCAGATAGCCTCTAAGTGAGGCTAAATATAAATGGTGAGCATCAGTATATCACAGGTAGACAGAAGGTTATATTTCATTTGGAACTGGAACTTCCTAGGAAGGTCCTGCTGAGGTACAGTTTCTTATGACATTAGCCTTTCCACCAGCCTTTCCTCTGCAAAAAAGGGGTTCTTAAAAGCTGAGATATTTTTCCCCTTTGAGCCTGTCCTCACTGTACTGAGGTTTGTGTTCTGTGTGAGAGCATAGCACCTTGTGTCTGCCTCTTGCTCTGGGGATGCCCAAGTTTCTGACAGGCACTATAATCTCCAAGCAAAAGTGTATATTGAAGTGCTGGTCTTTACAGAGTCCTGGAGATGTTCCCAAAAGGATCATTTTTTATTTTTTTTTTTCTTAAGAAGATTATCTTAACTTTGTTTTGATCTGCAGGCACTGAATTTACTTTGAGTTTGTTTTTCTTAATATTTTTTTTCTTTCTTAAATTGTATTTTACTTTCAAAAACTCAAAATCACACAAACCCTGAATGCTATCTGCACCCCTGTTTTGTATTTTGCATTTGAAATATGTAAATAGCAGGTGTTCCAAAGAGAATATAATTGTTTTACTATATGCCAGTGGTTTCCCCCTGTTTATTGGTATCAAATTTTCAGCAGGTCCATTCCTGCAATTCTAAAACTGAAATCAACACTTAAGGCTCATTACTCAAATGAAATAATTATTTTAATTTTGCCATACATAATACATAAAAATGTGGCATAAATTTACATATCAAGAAGAATCTTGTTTGCAAAAAGGTTACCCATCCCCTTGTTATCACAAGATTGTTGTTGCTACAAAACCATGGGAGGTGCATGTGCAGAAGTTATGGTTGCCGAGCAACTATAACGGCACAATTTAGTGCCGAAGAAATGCAGATTTAAAAAAAAAAAAAAAAAACTACAAGAGAGCACTGGCAACATCAACAATCACCATGTTATTGCTCTTCCCCAGTAAGAGAATTATATCCTGTAATGAAAATTATTCAATATAAGGTCTGTGATATTGTATTAATTTTCTAAAATGTATTTGACTTGAATTTACTCTCAGTTTCTTAGTACTCCCCAGGATCATTATAATATCATCACTGGAAGCCAACTATTTGAGCATTATAAAAAGATTTTGCAAAGAGGATGGAAAGCATTAAGGACTGTGTGTTATCTCCAATTTATATTGTTTTCAGATTTAAAGAGAAGGAAATCCAGCCTATGTTACAGGAGGTGACTCTCCAGTAAAGGAAAATGGTGCCTTACCTTTCTTGGGCATCGTGGGGTTCCTGGGGACATGGCTTTTGCAGACGTGTCCTTTGGGTTGGGGATGATATTTTTGGGTAAGGGACTTGGTGCTCCCAAGCTCCTGGTGCTCGTGTGCTTAGAGGGAGAGGAAATCCCAGTCATCAATGGGTCTCTGCTTTGCAATGGAGATGCACCTGCCCAGGCTTGCCTGGGCTGGGACCACTTGTGTGTTTTTTAGAAGATTAATCATTTTAAAATTGAATGAGATGAAATCAAATTATGTATGTAATCTGTATGGCAGGGGAAAAGCAAACTTAAAAAATTAAGGCTTCAGCCTCATGTATATGGAGTCCTTCCATGGGAATTATTTGAGGAAGTTTGATTGAATCTATAAACCTTGAGCGAAATCCATGTTTTCCTGGGAGGCAGAGCATGGTCTGTGGTTGGCAACCCAGGGTGATCCCATGGGAAGTGTGCTACAGGGACCCATACCCAGGTGCACTGTGTGTGCCATAGGGGTACCCCAAAGGCATATGGATATACTGGCTTGCCCAGAGCAGTTGCTGGAGGCAGCCTCAAGGAGGGAGTCTTCACCAAAGATGAGTTGTGACTTCTGGGGGCTGGTGAGGGCAGTTTGCTCACCCTACTCGACCTCCCTACTCTGCCCCCATGAGATACACCTGTAGCAGGGAGCTTCCCCCTTCAGGTTCCCGGGCAGATCCAGCATGGTGCTGCCCCCCCCTTCCCCTTTTTAGCCCACCTGGAAAGACTTTGAGCCATGTTTTAAACAAAATGAAGGATGAGTATTCTGTAACATGAAGGGCAGCAAGTGTTTGTCAAGTGAATAGCAACATATAGTTTTCACACACAAAAAAGTGATCAGAAATTATTTAAACAGTGTTCTTCATGGTTACTTGAATTGGAGGAGGCTATATTACAAAACTTACTCTTTCTTTTGCTCGTGACATAGCCTAAGTTTATAAACATTCACTAATGTTTCAGATAGTTCTTAACACCAGTTGTAAATATTATTGGCTAAATATTAGGGTGATTAAGCTATTTTGACATAAAATTCCATCTTGATTGAGCTAGCATATTTTATTATTCAGTGTTCATATGCAGTTTGCTTAGATTATCAGTAAGAACACAGTGTTCTCAGACAGGTATGTTATGAAATAATTATACATCATTCCACACCAATAGGAGTGGAGAAATTACAACTACAGAGTGAAGTTGGTGCCCCATTTTTGCATCAGTCTGGGACCTGTTGTTTGGCATGTTTCACCTGTTCTTGTGAAAAGCTGAACAGATGCCCCTGTTTTCTTAATTCATAGAATATGATTATATCTAAGGGGATCTGACTTGATTTTGCATGCATCTCAAACCATGGCAACCTCAAAGTTTGGCCAATTCTTGTTTCAGCTTGAGTGCTAGCTCATATTTCTGCAGTTTTCCAAGTCTGTCTCTGAAATGAAAATACAAGAATCTTTAAAACATATGGAACTGGAGCAGAGTATTTTTACCTTGTGTTTATGTATTGAATATTATACCTCAGGCAGAGAAATGGTCTGGAGGTCTTTTCCAGCTCTGTTTATATGAGCCTATAACATCTACCCTTGTTCTTGACTGAGGAAAATTTTCTGTTCCAGCGATGCAGTCCTGCTTATGGCCATGAGAACCTCCTTTCCCCCTCCCTGTTCTGGTTTGTCATTGCCCAGGGCTCCTTCCAGAGGAGCTCTGCAGGGAGGGATCATTGTCTCAGCTCCTGGCCATGAATCAAAAGCAGCTCTAAGGAGCTATGCCCAGGGCTGGGCTTCCAGGGTTGCTGAGGAGGCTTTGGTCCCTGCCGTTGTGTGTCCCTCCTGGCCAGGCTTTCTTCCCATGGAAGCATCAGTTCTTGGACATGTTGCATGATCCTCAAGAAAACCCTCTAGACAAAAAAGCCCATATAGGGGTAAAAATCAGTATAAAGATATGGTGTCAGGAGTGTTAGAAGCATGCCAAGAGAAAAGACCTGAGCTGATTTCACTTTTCTTAATTGTGGGTATGGTTGTAAAATATCTGGGTCATGTTGTTCTATCACAGAAAACCCAAATCCCTGCTGTTTGGATCTCTCAGCAGGTTTACATATATTTTCTAAGGGATGTCTCTGATTCTTTGATTCACATTGTGGTCTTTGACTACTAGATATGTGAGTGGATGTGAGTGGAGGGCTTTTTTTTTTTTTTTTAATTGCTGAATGATTTGGCTTCCCTGTTAGGGCCAATATAAGGGTTAATTAGGTAATTTTTATTTGGGTTGCAAATCCCCAGTGCCTAATCCTAATTATTCAGAATTAACACCTACTATAAAAAAGTCTATTCCATAACTTTTTTTTTCTTGGCTTGATCGCAAACACAGTTTTGCAAGAAAAATATGTTTCTAATAATATACTATCATTTTCATATTTTACTATAATAATTAAGTTAGTCCTAATTCACCCCTAAAATCTAATTTTCATAAATGAAGCATCATTTAAATATTTAATTGCAGAGAGCAGATATTCCGGAGCAGGTGTTTAGGAACCGGTAGGTGTCCCTGACATGTTGGCAGCTGTGCTGCATTGCAACTGCAAGGCTGGGAAGTTTTGGCCATGGAATTGCTCCAAGCAGCAGAGATAAGTGGGGTGTGCAGGAGCAGGTGAAGCTCGCCAGGGCACGGCATCACACATGACTTCGCAGTCCTTTCTCAGCTGGAGCTACCCTTCCAGTCATGGTTTGAGAAGACTGAAGCCCCTGTTTTGCACGATGAGATCAGCGCACAAAAATTAGTTCAGAATCAGGTTCTTGCGGAGTATAACCTAATCGTTTGCATATGCTGTGTGGTTTCTACAGCAGCTTTTAGTTAACATGATGCCGTCATTTCTTTTCTTCTAGGCTTCTGGTTTGCACATACACTTGTATTCACTTCCCATTAATTTCTTGAATACACTTGACTAGACCTGAGTCAGGGTGAGGTCCTCCAGCCATGGTGATCAGCCTTTACCTTCCCACCCTGGCAGTGAGGGCTGCTCCAGAGGTTGGGGAGAACCCCTTGTCTGTTGGGTCTCTTCTGTCCAACACCCCATTTGGGGCCTGCATAGCCCTGGTTTAAGGCAAGGTGATCTGTGGGAAAGCAAATAGAATAAAACATACGAAATAATGCTTAAGACAGGTTGCCAATATTTCATGGGAAGGCCACTTCACAGCTCAGGGTTTCAGACTGCAGGAGATGATGTGGGCTGTCTGGTAAGGATGGTTCCTCTGGGCAGTGCACTGCACAGAAAGCAGACACTTGTGAGTAGACACGCTGAACAAAGTTCAAGGGCAAATTCATTGTTACAGCTCAAGATGACCTTGGAGGCAGAGCAGCATTGATTGTGGTGTTTAGCTACTCTGAGATGTTTGGCAGCTTATGATGTCGGACTTTAAAGTATGAATTTGGGGGAATTTTTCTGAATTTGGGAGCAGCAAGAGGTTAATAAAAATTCTTTGAGGTTGGATATGTGTTTAAGACATTCTAGAGATTTGGATACCTTTTCTCGACATTATAATGGGAAAGACTTTTAAAAGTTGTTTGTCAGTGAGCCATGAAATCCTGCTTTAGATAAGCCCATTTTTAAATATAAGTAAATAGAAATCTTTGCATTTAATGCTGAATGAAACTTTGTTTCTTTCTGTATTGCGTTCAGGGTGGAAGAGGCTGGTATATTTATTTTCACTACAACTAGCAATAATACACTTTTTTTTTAAAAAAAAAAAATCTCATCTTTCACCATGAAATTAATTTAAATGAACATATATATAAAAAAAAAAAAAAACAACAGCCAACCAAACAACCAACTAAAAAAAAAACAGATTTTCCAGGAAGAATTTGGGTTAGTTTCTAACATCTACAGTAGATTTTTTGCTCTGTCCTATTGCTATGGTGCTGCCTAGCTGCTGGCTGGGCTGGGGCTCTGTTGCTGAAAGGCACTGGGCACCTCTTGGTGTCAAAAATTCAGAAGAGACCTTGCATCTTCTCCATTTATCACCAGTGGCAACCTCTTATGGTTTTAACCTCTTTGTGGCTCCCTTCGGCATCTTGGTGGGAGCTGTGTTTCTGCCCAGCCCTTCATGCTTGGAAGATTCCTGGGGATTTTATTTATTTATTTATTTATTTATTTATTTATTTATTTGGTAAGCTCCAGCAGTTGTGTGGTTTGCAGCAGACTCCTAAAATTTGGCAGGGAGAAAGCCTTTGGGCCAGAGAAGTGCCTTTTCTGGGTCCCATGAAAGACCTTTTAGGTTTAATTGAACTATAAACTGTTTTTAAAAAGCATCATTTTCTCCCATCTCACTCTCAATCACAGGTGAGTTTTGGTAAAATGCCAAAGAGGCTGACCTTTACCACTTGGGCCAGGAAACTGGTAAGTCACGGGGGTGAGTGTGTTCCCGGACAGGACAACATCACTCAAACCCCATGGTTAACATCCTGCCCCTGCATCCCCTAACACCCACAGGTGCCTCCTCAGGGGAGATTTCCGAGTCCTGCAATGAAAAGAAAGTGAACAAGGATAAGAGCCAAGCAGAGAAAAGCACAGAGAAAGACCTGGGCTGAAGAAATTAATTTTTAAATAGCTGTGCATAAGGTGATTTGTTTTATATATTTCCTTAGAAACTAAACAAAACAGGAAATGACATAAAATTATGTTAAAAGGAAGTTATTTAGTTTGCATAGGCAAGGTCTGTATGTTAAGGAATGCCAGATTTACAGTTACATATGTCTGCAACATTATTTCTGCTCCCATGAGCACATGCATT
This sequence comes from Anas acuta, assembly GCF_963932015.1. NCBI lineage: Eukaryota > Metazoa > Chordata > Aves > Anseriformes > Anatidae > Anas > Anas acuta. The sequence goes on along the minus strand of NC_088985.1, from coordinate 36,473,581 downwards.
ACGATACAATCTTTAACTACATAATCGTGTAATATTTTTCCATTGCCTCTCTTTTAATATTAGGAGTTGGATACATAAGCGGGAAGAATCAGGATTGCATGGGCAATTGTAAAAATGGCATTTCTTAACTTTCAAGTACTTGGCTTTGCAACTTAAATAACTTTCTTCAAATGTAATTTTTTCATATGTAATTATATATATCCAGTGTTGAATACCAGAAAGCAGTGGGGATTACTGGCAAGCTTTTGAAAACTCCTTAATTTCCTTCCAGCAATGAACAGGAGACATCATATTCTTTTCTGTAAATTTCCCAATGAATTCCTCCATATTTTATTTTTTATTTTTAATAGATACAGCTCTGAATAGATGTCTGAAAAACTGGGTCAGGAAATATTGTAAATAATTATTCTTGCATATTTTTAATCATTAAATACAGAGACATAGTAACACATTGTTGGAACAGTGTATAAATTTAATGCTGAAGAAATCGGGCTTTAATGAACATATGCTGACTTGGCCTCACAATCTTGCTTCATCTCCCCTATTAACTTCCCATGCACCCAGGAAACCTTTGGCTCACTGCCTAAATAATAGAAGAATAATTAGACTAGTAATTGAAGGATGCCAAGTCAAACTTCTAAGGAACTTATCTTTAACAACCACTCTGCAGCGCGTTTCCTACACTGCCTGGCATGGCTCTTCTTGAAGAATCACTTTGCAGACATCCAGTTCACATTTTCAAGAAAAATTAGTAGGTCAGATAGTCACTAAAATGAACTCAATTACTATCAATTGTAAAACAGAAATAAATATCTCTTTTTCATAAAGTCTGTGGAGAAAATGTGAGTTTGCCCTGGCACAACGTAATTTTTCCTCTCATATGCTCATCCAGTACCTGTTGGACAGCCTTACTGGACCTTTTGAGTGGGACTGAATGTATTAGCTAGGATGTTCAAAATCTATTGAGTATCTGCGTCCAACAGCACTGTAATGGTAGAATAACAGAATTAACTTGAAGTTACTGTGTTTTGGCAATTAAATTGTAGATGTTTAAAACTTACATTTGACGCATTTTAATTAATTGTGGGTGTTATGTATATAGCTAGAGAAATATATTGGACTAATAATTAAAATATTCCACTCAAAAAGAAAATATAACATAGCAGTAGTATTTGCTAACCAACCCTGACCCATCAAGACAATTTTTGCTGGAGAACAATGTGATTTGTCTCATCACTCTACTGCTTCTTCCTCAGCGGGAACTTCAATATTAGTTTGTTGGTCCATATAGGATGAATGAACAGTTGTTGTTTGCACCATTAGTTCCTGTTATGGGAATTCTTCTAGTTACATATACATACAGTATATATACTGCAGCACCAGGCAGCGTATTTCCAAGTTACATTTCAGGAGAAGAGTTATCCCTTTCCTCCTTGCTTTCCCTAGAACCAAGGATAACTGTTTGGGAACATTTATGTATGTTTGCAGGTGATCATCAGACTTAACTGAGGGTTATTACTAAGTTGTTCAGTATTGTGCAGTGCCAGATTAGGTTGCTCTTTTATTAATTTTATTTTATTTTATTTTATTTTATTTTATTTTATTTTATTTTATTTTATTTTATTTTATTTTATTTTATTTTATTTTATTTTATTTTATTTTATTGTTATTTTGATAAATGTTTGGCTACAACTTTGAAGTTCAAGAGTTTATTTTATTGGCTAAAAAACAGGTAAGAGCATCCAGTAGGTACTGATTCCTTATTTTGACAAGTCAGTCCTGGGCCAAAAATGTAAGGGGAAGAATCATTGTGGTCAGCTTTGTGCAGCAGGCCTGCCAGGTTGCTCAAATGTTAAGGTGGGGAGCCCTCACGTTTAACCAGCTGGCATTGTCTACTTGTAAAGAGAGGAGATCTATGTGAGTTTTTCTCATAATGTCACTTCATCTTTTAATAATGTTGAGACACGGAACCATATTCCAAGTGTTTAGTATCTTGGGAAATGAAGCAGAATATATTTTGTTGGTAATTTCTACAGCAGCAGAGTAAGTGTGGCGATAGCACTCCAGCCAATTACCAGTTTCAGGTACTTCTTCTATATTTAAATTTCTTCCCAGTTACCTCAGCATAATTAATAAATGATACTGCTTCATATTTTCAAGGAAATCCAGACAGCTGTATCGCATATCACTCCTTTCTTTAATATGCTGTAAAAGTTCCTCCTCCACACTCACTATTCTGTTGTTGTAATTAAGGATCTGCATCAGGAAATGCCACGCTTCAAACCTGAGTTTACTGCGTGCTTGACAGACTCCCACAGCTTCCTTCTTCAGCACTCATTTCCATCGAAAATGCCTCGTGAAACGAGCAGCTCGTTCTCACGAAGACTAGCTTGATATGTAATGAGGATGCTGATTTTAAATATGTTATTAAGGTCATATTCAATGCTGCATACATTTTTTTCTATTATATGAAAATCTTTGCATAACACACTAGTGCAGTACAAGACAAACCTGGTGAACTGTGTGGAAGACCCCTTTTGGTTTATTTTTTTGTGTGCGTGGGACACTTCACCAGCGTTAGGGACATGGAAAGAATCCAGTAATACTTGAACATCAAGTAGAAATAAGCCTGTTTGTCACCTCTGAAATCAGGTCCAATGTGGTAGATTCATATTTAATGCATTGGCTAATGTTCGGTTTTTTCAGAATAAAAATACATGTACATTTACATGCCCAGTGCCCCCTTGTTTGCACAACTATAGTGTTTCTGAATGTTTACAATCGTGCTTATTCATTTCCACCTTATTTATTTATTTATTTATTTATTAATTTGTATCACAGCCAAGCATGATCACACCCTTGCTGTGAAAGGAGAACAGCCCAGAGCCCCAGATGAATTCCCTGGGGCCATGGGGGCTTGCGGGATGCTCCCAGCACACCCATGCCACTGTGCCCTGCCTGTGCGAGGCGAAGAAGAGGTGACTAACATTGTGCTGAAAAAGAAATTCCCCATCTACTATTAATGACAGCGCCCTGATGTAGAGTAACATCATCTTGATCTCCCTTTTAGTCAGTCATATCTAAGGCTCTGGTAATTGTGATAGCTGAATCTGAGATTGTCTTTATTTATTTATTTATTTATTTTCACTTTCAGAAAACAGATGGTTTTTCTGTCATTTTCCTGTCCACTCATTGCCATTCTGTCACCTTCCCTGATGCCCTCTGTCCCATCCCTGGTATCTTTGCCTCATCTTCTTGCGTGGTTTTTTTTTTTTTCTTGTCTTGTGTTTTTGTTGTTGCTGTTGTTTTCCTATATAATACACTCTATTTCTTTACCCTTATTTCTTGATTTTTCCATCCCTTTTTCTTCTCTGCTGCAGGCTGCCAAGTCTTTCTTCTTCTAATCTGGTCCTTCATCCTCACTGCTGATGTTTGGATCACATTTTGTTGCTTTCCT
>NC_088985.1:36362624-36465124 GCF_963932015.1 Anas acuta | reverse complement strand
TCATTTCATGCATCATTTAAAACTTGCTACAGTGATCCCACAAAGTCAGTAGCTATGCTAACTACAAAACTTTAATAGTGTTGCTATCCAGACACAAGGCGCCAAACTCATTTCCCTGCAAGATGCAACGTTGGCTTATACTGTGAACCGCTTGAAATATTGCATCAGTACAACAACGCTCAGGCGAACCCAACCACGGCTACTGGTGCAACCTCAGAATTTCACATTTTCACATGCTTTTGTGTGATTTATATCTTGATGAAGTCTTATCTCCCTAGCCTACTGCCATAGGCTAATAGTCTGTAACAAAGCTGAGTCTCAAAAATGTCAAACATAATGAAAAAGGGAAAATCACAGCAAAAGAAGGTGGCAGTAGCCTTTCCTGGGTCTCTGGACCAAAGCAGGGTGCATCTGCTCAACTTGATGGCACTGGAGCCTCTCCCACACAGGAGAGGTTGTTGAGAATGACAGCAGAGACATTGCCCACCCAAGGAAACACCACTTATTTTTCTCTAGTGTAAGACCAACAGAAGGCCAGTTGTAAGAGCCAAGGTGTTTGCAATGTGTGGTGTACTACACAGAGCTGCTGTCCTCTGCTCGTGCATGGTGCAGTGTAGTGGTGGTGAGCCAGCTCTTGTGGAGCACTGCTGCTCAACTGTGAAGTTCTCCAGAAAGCACCGGACTGAGGTTTCTTCTTGAGGAGTTATTTGGAATAATACACTGATTATAGCACTCCTTTCAGGCCCATATTTATTTCAATTTCACGTAAACATCACAAAAATTGCTCTTGAAATAACCACTAAACCAACTTACATACTTTGCTAAAAGATTGCCCAGATGGTTTCAAGTGTCTGTTTGGCAGCTGCGTGATACTTCTTGTCTTCCTCATATGTCAAGGACAAACAGTGACTCTGGACCTAGAGATGAGGGGTCTGGGAAAGGGAGTTTTGGCTCCCAACTCTGCAAACTTAACCTTCCACTCCCTAAGCCACCTTGTGCACATCTCATTTTTACTTCTCCTGTCTTTGTGTAATGTGTGTGAAGTGTGTGGAATAAAAGATTCCGTACAGCTCACGGTCTTGTCATAAAATGAGTAAAATTGTTGGATAAAGGTGATATTAAATATAAAGTGCTATTAGATGTACTGACTAAACAGACTCATTAGATCCCCAAATGTTCCACCTTTGGCATCACCAATCAAGAAAGTCCCAGGTGTGATCGTACAAGGAACTTCAAGAGAATGTGATGACTCTGATGACCCAAATTATTTTTTGAAAACCAATGCACCGGACAGCTGTGTCCAGGTGCTGCTTTGACAAAGAGGCAATCCACATAAAGTCTTTGTTTCTCAGATTGCCCATCTATAAAATGGGTATAAATAGTGACAGGAGAAGCATGTCTTCCTTTTGTAAATATTAATATATTAACATCTGAGAACTGCTTTCAGGTCTGAAGGAAAATGCAGTGTAATTATAATAAACAGATATTGACTTCAAAGAGTCTCAATAGATCTGTGCTTTTTGATCCCTTTCTACAGCCGTAATTATCACTATCCCATAGGCTTAAATATAATATTATACAAGCACACGTATTCATCTGTATTCTACTGGTGTGCTGTTTCACATTTTCAGGAGGAGGTGGTGGGCCATCCAACAACAGTGAGTATGGAAGCCTGTGTTTTCTGCTAAGAAATATGTATTTTCTGGGGTGCATTGGGGGTCACTTTTAGTCGTGCTGATGTTGTGAGACCACATGGAAATGCAGATCTTTGAGGTGCCTGGGAACAGAGCGACAAAATCAGCATCTTTGCAAGTTTAACATTCACTTACCATTTTGTGATATGGTATAAAAGAGATATTTCCAACATGTAAACTTGAACAGAACAAAAGGGCAAACATACCACTTGTTGGGTACATCCCTGATGCCCCAGCTTGTAAATATTGCATGCTTGGTGCCCTCTCCTGGGACAGCATGACCCCAGGGGAGGGCAATCCAGACCACAGACACTGGCCCAAATACCTCAGCTCAGTGGCAAACATCACAAAAATACCTGCAGGTCAGGGACTCAGTTTTCAACATTAATTTATTCTTTTAAAAATTTGTCTTTTTACATTCTTATCAAGCAAATGAGGCCAAACAGATTTCCCCCCCCCCACACACACACTCATTTTAATAAAATTGGCTTCCAGGCTGCAATGGTGCATGCCAAAATTCAACCTGGAAATGCTGGCAGCCTCACTGCGAGAGCGACGCCAGCAGTGGTGCTGCAATTATCAGTTGATCTCCTGTTTAAATACAACCCAGCATGTGAGCTGAATGTAGACAGGTTAGAAAAAACTGTGAAAAAAAGAAAAAAAAATCCTTAATAATTCTAAAATGAGCTCAAGTCATAACATACAAATTGTTTGCTCAGCTAAAATGTGCTAAACCAAAACAAATTAAATGTAACAGAGAATATGATAGCAGAAGGCTGAAAGTCATTTCAACAAAAGTAAAAAGAATTGGCGTTTCCCTTTTAGTCATCTGCATGTCTTTGGTTATTCAGCTAGATGGTAAACGGACTTGCTATTGTGTAAAAAAGAAATTGCCATTAGTGGTATAAGTTACAAAATATGATGCTGATATAGCAGAGGCCCCTTTGGGGGGCTGTTCCTTGGCCACTTTCTCCAGCTCTGGAAATTCAGAAGTGCTGCACAGCAGTTTTAACAGGGACTGTGTGTGCTGAGGAAATCTCAGCCATCCTGCTGAATTCCCTTCCTGCAGCTTCAGCAGCCCAGGAGCTGGGGGGCACCTCGCCACCATGGGAATAACCCCAAGACTGCTCCATTCTGGGGCTAATTCAGACCGAGAAAGGGTCATGCAAAAATGGTGCGAGGCTCTTTCCTGAGTACTAAATAAAGCTAGATGTGTAATGGCTATCCATACATTTTATATTTATACACACACATTTTATATTTACATATACACATGCATTTTATATTTATACAGCAGTAATATCACTGAGATTTTCCTGCTTCCCTGAACAATGAAAAATACACAATAAATGGAGATGCTCAAAACACTGAAATGTTAAACATCTCCTTAATGGACAGGTGTCCAAGTGCTAATATTTTCCTGCTGAAGGCAGCCTGGGCAGCCCTGGACTGCAGTGTATGGGAGCAGTGGGCAGGGGAGCCTGGCTGGGAGCCATTTGAGATATCAGAGAAACACGATTTCACAAATCATGGGAGTAGGGAGAGGGGAAGCTGGTTTTACAATACTTAGTACACTTGCTTTCATGTCACTTTCAGGCCAGATTTTGTCTAAAAAGGCCTGTTAGATAGCTCCCTGAACTGTGATAATAACTCTTAGCTCTAATATTACAGTATTAGCATCTGTTCTTTCTTAGATTTCCCCCCTTAAATTTCTTTTTTCAACTTGAAAACAAACCCAAACACTGCTAAACTATAACAAAATACCCAGCAGAGGATATGAGTGGTTACAGGTTTCCAGCTCCACTGGAAACATGCTGGTCTCCAAACTGTGCAAAGAGAATCCAACACTTCAAGCACAGCTTCATGCCAAGACATGTGTCCAAAAAAACCCAGATGCCTTCAGTGTTTTATTACATGCAGTGCTGAGCAGTTCAATGGCTCTGACTGCAGTAGCCAGGAATATTGGGAAATTGCAGACACAAACACATACACACACAGAGAAATATGCAGTTCTGGGACTTTAACACTGGTCTTGCTGCTCAGGGTAAGAACTGCTTCCAAACTGGGGCAGAGTGGGACAAAAACACGGTGTTGCTTCACAGGCATAGTCAGATGTGGTGCAACCTCATTTTGCAGATATTTTTGGAACTAACTTAAGTACATTTAATAATACCTACACGGGTTGTGCCATCAGGTTCAGAAAGTGTAACGTTTGAGATCACCTATAAATAACAGACAGGTAAACAGACAGTTGCACACAGAGATCATTTTAACAAACTTGCATGTGCCTACTAGTTTCCCACAGAAGTATAACAAATTTAAATTTATTTAATTAAGAGTCAGAAAAGGCTGAGATGTTAGAGCTGATAAGATTAGCAGTTGAGCTTGAGTACAAAATTTTACTGTTGCCAATATTTTTTTTCCTATAGAATTACCTCATTTCATATTTGGTTCAGACCCACAGTCACAGAAACAGTACTTCATAACCACAGCTTTTCATAAATTGTTTCAAATGCATGGGAGCTCACATTGACTTATTAACAAGGATACAAAAATCTCTTGGATTCTTTAAAAACTGAATTATAAAAAGTTAGAAGATCTGGTTCAAAGGGTCTAGAGAATTTTTTTCCCCATCTTTCTCCAAAAGCCAGATCAAAATCCACCAGGTGACATCTTTTTGAGAACTGGTTCTTGGCTCTAGCTGAAAGTCAGCTGAGAAGATGGATCCCGGCCATCTGACTGAATATCCCTCAAAAGCACAAATTAGGAAGCAGTTGCACTGTATTAATTGTCAAAAAATACAGCTGCCCCTGAAATCACCCAGCAGCATCCAGGTTTACAAGCAATCAGCCCTACTGCACTACCACCTTCCTCTCTGGGGTTTTGTAGGGGAAGCCAAAGAGGTGCCCAGCTGGCATGGTGGCACAGACAAGACTCCTCTTTGGGGCATTTTTAATCCTGTTGTGGTTACAGACCAGGTGGATGTTTTATTGTAACTATTGGCCCTGTGGCCACATCATAAACTGAACTGAACTTTTTTTTTTCCTAGTGCTACACATGCATGTATGAAATTTTAAATATGATTATTCAGGAATTACTCCATCTATTTAAAATATGTATATACAAAAGTATCAAGGGACTCATCTCCTAAGCCATGTTACATTTCTCAGAGATACCAATATGAAGAATGAACTTTTGTTAGAGGGATGTAGAGTTTATGGGAAAGATTAATAGGTAGCTGGTATTTTAAGTGTAGATACTCTAATGGATGTACCCTTGTGTCTGAAGGTAAAATCTGAAGGGAAAAAGTGAAAGCTGTTATAAGAAGAAATAGGATAATTGGTCTGCTTTGAAGTGCACCTCCCAGACTCCAGAAACGTCTCCAGATAAGACTGGCAGGGTAGGAAGTGGATTTGCAGTGACAGCACTGTCATGTTTGGGCCGGGAGAAGGTGATTAGCTCCTGGGATGGCAGGAGCAGGTACAAGACCTGGGGGAGTCTCAGAAAACACTGGAACCTTGGAGACCACTCTTGTCTGATGTGATGTAGGGGCTGGAAGTTATCAGAGGTTTTCCTTGGCATTTTTTTTTACCCCCAAACCGGTACTTTTCCCTTTGTTGCAATCACTATTCAATGTTTGCACTTCATTCAGGAGGATGGGCAAGATGTTTCCTCATTTAACTGCTGCTGCGCTGGCACTGGATGCTTGGGTTGACAAGGGCTGTGCCTTGGAGACTGAGCAAATCCATTTGCAGTGCCCAGCCTCTTATCGCCGGTGATGTAAGGTTAATGACCTGCAGAGATCTGCACAAACAGTGTAAGAAGATTTGCCAAAAATGTTGGCACATTTTTGTTGGCCCCACAGCCACATATTAAGACTGTAGCTAGGGGCCAATTTGTGGTTACGAGCCACTGTCCACGTTGGGAATGCCAGGGCTGAAGAACAATTGATGCAAGGTGTGATTTCCAGAGGAGCTATTGGCCACAAAAGCCTTTGGAGTCCCTGGGAGATGAACAAGGGCCTGCAGCTCTGTCCCATCCAAAAAGACAAAATAGGTAACTGCATGGTGCCAGCTCTGCTGTGGGCTCTGACTTAGGTTCAATAGTGTGGGAAGAATAAAAGGAGGAAGTGAGTTTGCTTTCTCCCATTTTTTGTTCCATTTTTTACACTGCCACCTGCACTGCTGGTCTCTGACCAAGGACGCCCATGGGCACCAGAATGAATTTACAGAAATAAAAGGCAAGATGCTTGATCTTGTTGAGGTCATCTGTTGGGAGCTGCAAGCTGACACTGAGCTTCCGATCCCAGTGCTGTTTCAAAGAGCACCATTAGGAGGGCTGACATGGGGGCCACCAGCTCAGGGTGGTGGAGCGGATCTGCATGGTCTGACCCTGTATTTTGGGTTAACCCCACATGCATAGCTGCACCTCCACTTGGCTTTCAGGTGCAGAAGAGCAAAGGAACAGGTTGAAATGCACCTGGGAGAAATAGGATTGTCGTGATGTGTGGCAGGAGCTGCCATGCAGGATGGCCACCCAGTACCAGCAGAGACATCAAGTTGCGAAGAGCAAGGGGCTGTCTTTCCCTGTGAGAGACAATACCAAGGCTGATGTTTAATCATGTCCCAGGTGAAACATTCAACCATCTTATAGGTGTTATTTTTTATTTTTTTTATTTTACCAGACAGCACACACACACAAAGGTAAATCTTATTTAGGAGGACAACTTAAAATGCATCAAATTAAAAAAGCCAGGAAACACATATTTTTCTTTAAAGCCATGCTTTCCAAAATTTGATGTGTTTTACCAGATAAGAGTCTCATTAAGTGACAGTTCAGTCCTGTGAGTGAATAAAGGAATTTCCACTTACACGTGCAAAAATATTCTCACGTGTTTCATGAGTATTCACCGAAGACTGGGGATGGCAGACATTCATGAATTACATCCTAAACATGGGAGTCAGCTCATGCCCACGCCTTTTCCACATACACTGTAGCATCTTTCTAACTAACAATAACAACAAATATGATTGAAGAAATTGTTCAATATTTTATCTCAGAGAGATTTTAGCTGTGCTCTGAAGCACTGCTCTGCAATGTTGGCTGGAGGTCGGTGCCTGAAGGCAGGTGTTGAATTAGCCCCGTGACACTCTGGAAAGGAGCTCTGTGTTGCTATGTGTGTGTGCAAAGTTTTTTTTCATATTTATACATATAAACATACATGCTTCTCTGATCTTTCCAGATTTGAAAAGTAGCTTTTTTAGTTTTTAGTTATTTTTTTTTTTTCTGAGTAATATTGGAGAGTACACTCCCCACATTTCAACACTTTTCTGCATTCATTTCAATGACCACTTTAGCGTGACTTACTCCCTTTACCTATTTCCTCTTGTGAGCTTGGCCAAGATGAATTTGAGATACTTTCGGGAGATTCTGGTATTTAGAGAATTGGTGCTGAGCACTTTCGGAAAATCAGTTTCCTTTGCAATGGAGGTTATTAACACAAAGCTCAAGGCACTGGAGAAGGGATCCAGGAATGAAAATACAGGATGTCCTCTTAAGGTTTGATTCAACAACCAAGATTACTAGAAATCTTAATAACACCAACTGTATTAGTTAAGAAAAAAAAAAAAAAGCAAGCTATTAGAAATGTGTTGGGATAACTAAACTCTGTGTGTTTGTGTATAAATACATATATCCTACTTATGTTGCTTACAAGAAGAAAGGTGATTGGTGATTGGTTTGGTTTGATATTAAATTCTATTTTAAAAGTGTTTTTTTTTGTTTGTTTGTTTTTGTTTTTGTTTTTGTTTTTTTTTTTTAACCTGAACCCTCTCTGATACTGCTGAAGAGTATGAAAAGGCATTCAGTAATTTCACTGGAATTTGCATGGAGCTTAAACCTGTACGATTCACCTATGTTATCTATTGCATTCAGAAAATGACCTCTACCTGTCTATGAAGACTCCTCATATAACCTTTAAAAATCTATATATCACTTTTTTTTTTGAAATTCCAAATTGGTGGAAAGCTAAATGACTTAGAATTTTATTGCTCTTTGTCTTAGTATATGAGACAGGTAACTGCATCTTTAGCTAATATCTGATGAGTGCTTCTTCTAGAACTGCTTATTTTAGTAAACATTGCCAATTTTATCTCTTCAGGCTCCTCTAAAAGCTACTCCATGTGTACTCATGAAGGCTCCTGTGAATGGCTGGCACAATTCTGCATAGGTTAAAGGAGGAATAGAGAGATTAGAGTACAAGAGGCATGCCAGAGCATTATCTGTAAATAAAAGCACGCCTTGTTCTGCTTTTAAACTGAGCAAGTGTGATGTATCTTGCTCTCTGCACTCTTTTTATTGTGCTCCTCTTTTAACACCGCAAACTTCTTTCTTTTTATTACAATCAGAATTCTAATGTCTTTGCATCTTGTCATCTGGCCTCTGGAGCTGAGAGTGACATAAACGGTATATGGCTGGTAAATGTCACGCAGGCTGAGCTGGTGTCAGCAGAGCATAGCTGAAAGCTCTGGAATTCAAATCAAGGGCAGCTGATGCCTATCTCCTGTGATGTGCTGGGAGGCTCCTTGCCCCTTCCCAAACCTGTTCAGGGTCCAGCACCTGGGGCTGAGACTATTGCAAGATTTTCCTCTGCTGCAAAGGCTGCAAGCTCCTGGTAACTCAGTCCAGTCAGGACAAGAGTCACTTATTTAAGTAAAAGAAAACCAGGAAGGTACTTTCTTGTAAGCTTCCATGTTAATGAGTTGGTGCTTCCAAGCGTTGTTCAATCTATTATGTGTTTAACCCAATCCAGATGCACTGGTGTTCTGCCCGGGTTTAAAAGTGGGTAAGAAGCTGCATTACAGAAATGGTGCTATTTTAGGACTAAATAACTTGAGTGTCTCAGCTTACTACACAGGTTACACAGTAAGATGCTCAACTAATGAATCATCATCGCGCATCATTTGCATAACTGAAGGAAGATAAGGCACTGCAGAGTAAAAGCAGCCTCTAATTTATGGACAGAAGACCAGATTCATTTTTTTACAACATTTTTTTTTTCCATTTATGTTTTTATATGTCAATGTAAAAATGTTTCCATGGAGACTGTAAAGGTTTTTATTAAAAGGTCGATAATATACCTCCTACATAATAATTTAAGCAACTTGAGTGAAACCTTATGATCTTGTTTTTCGACATGTTCCAGTTGGCATTTTTCCTCCATTGTAACCTGTGCCAGAAAAATGCAGAGAAACTGTAAAACCTGAGAATATGGCATTGTAGCAGTACATATATATAGATATAAAAATATTAATGTTTGGAGGTAGAAAATACATTAGCACGATAAAAGTAAGTTGGCTTGATGCTGCAGTTACGTAATACTTGGTGTTAACATGTAGCATGTACTGCATATGCTACACCAGCATATTTTGTGATATATAATCCAGTGTTTATCTATATTCAAATTAGAATCTATATTTTAACTGTATCCCATGGGGACATATCATTTGAACAATCTCAGTCACAAAAATTAAACATAGAGACTAAAGCAAAAATAACCCTGAAGTATTTTTCCCAGTCCTGATTACACTGCACTCTTTGCTGCCTTAATGTATCTTTAATTATTACAACTGATCTGAACACAAAAGGGACAGATTCTCAGCTGCAGAGAACTGGCTGAGCTCCACTGCTGTTTCCAATGGAAGCAAGTTGACTTTCATCAAGCACAAATCTGACCCAGCTTCGGTTTCTTTCCTGTACTTTCTGCTTTGGTGCTTTTCATTTTCCTGGTCCATGCCCAAGTGCATGAGCCTGAATAAAACCCAAGCCCTTGCTTCGACAGGATTCACTAGCTTCACTTTCTCTCTGATGACTTCTGTTCCTCATGTCACAAGCAGGAAGGCAGAAAAAGCAGTAGAGCCTGGTTTTGCTTCATGGTTTCCTTTAGTTTACAGTAAAAATTGCACTGCAAGGTGAGATAGCCAAAGGCTGTTGGCTGCAGCCAAAGGATACACAAAGTTTATGTACTCGGTTGATATCACAGTGCCTCCAAGAGAATATTTGCCTTGAGCAGCAGCTGAGGACATCATAAAGAGAACAGGAGCCAGTGTTGGCGTGAAGAAGTGCAGCACCCTGTCGTCAATAGCATTTCCCTAAAGCCCATGTAGTGCCATTCTGAGAGTAAAAAGAGCCACTTCACCTTCTTGAAAGGCAACTTTGCTAGTGCAGGAAACTTTCCAGCATTTGCATAACCTTAATCTTCTGGTGAACATTTGTAGATTCTACACTATTGCTTTCAGCAGCCAAGTAGCTAACACAAACCCTTTTAACAGTGTGCTTGGTGATTAACCACTAGTATCTGGGAATAATAATTGGTCATGGACATCCATCCTATGGGGTTGATTAACTAGGAAAAAGCAGCATATTTTTTCTTTCTCTTCTACTTTTTTTTCCTCATTTTTTTTTCCTTTTTTTTTTTTTTTTTTTTTTTTTTTTTTTTTGTCTTTTTCACTGTAAAGCTTTTCCGTGGTAATTCCACCATTCATTACGATGGAGAAATTGGCTCCAAACCAAGTACTTCTGCCAAAGCCATTATTTCCATCATCACACTCTGCATCAGTCTGTAGTGCAGCCTTGTGGGAAGACAATGTTCTGTCCCCTTGTGGTTCTTAAGTTATGGGTAAGGAGCTTACATATATTAAAAGGAGGGTCTTCACTTAGTCTCTTAATCTTTATGAGCACTAATAATAGTCAACTCTGTTTCCAAAATTTAGAAACACTTTCTTTTAGCGTAGACGGGTTGCACATGTTAGAAGATAAGTCTCAGTTCAATGAGATTAGAAGCTAAGTGTTTTTTTCAAATGCCTACACTTTTTTTTTTTTTTTTTTTTTTTTTTGGTAAGGGCTTCTGTATCTTTAATGCATACACTTTTCCTCCTATACTTACTTTCTGTATCTTTAAGAGGATAATTGCTGAATTGAAATTTGAGAGTGTTATCTTAATAACCAATTACTCAAATAACTTTGAAATTGGCTTAAATTGGCTCGTCATGCTACATTTACCTGAATCTTTTTATGGGAAAGTTAGGAACAAAAAAAAAAAAAAAAGAAAAAAAAAAAAAAAGAAAAAAAAAATTGGCAGCCTGATTTGTTTAGCTTTGCTGGAGGTTCCTGGTTGCAGCGGGGAGAGTGGCCCAGCGTGACCCCGGCACAGACCCCCTGCCTGGCCGCCTCCGGTACGGCGGAGGAATGCAGCGGGAGGCCAGGGTGGCCGGACCCTCGCCCCGCGGGCGCTGCTCTCTGGAGGCCTGTACAAACACAGCCTGCTGGTGTGCGGCGGAGAGGTACGCGGGGTTGGGGTGGTGGTGGCTGGAGAAACCTGCTGTGGCTTCGCAATATGTTTGCCGCTAGCAAGACAGCAGTACATGGCAGAGGAAATGGATTCATTTTCTGTATCAGGCTGAATATATCCTTATAATGCCTATTAAAGCTAGAGAAAATCAAGATAATCTTCTTTAGAGATTTCATATGCTTAGTAATATGGTTGGCATGGGGCAGAGGCAGCTATAATGATCTGTAGTGGGATGGCAGATGTTGCCCAGCATTATGTACTCTTGTTCCTTCACATTTTCTTGGTGTGAAATAAATGGCAGACTGCTAAAACGTCAGAAAAACTGGCTTCCTTTACTTAGTACTATTCAAACAGTTATGTTTCACTAACATCGCACAGCAGATTTGAAGAGAAGTCTTCTACAACGTGAACGGCATCTCCAGTAAACATTGGCTTTCCAGACTGGACTGCCTGTACGTTTTATAGAGCAAAATTCAGCATTCACCAGTTCAGATTCATCATTTAATTGTGAAATATTTGAATGTTTTACTCCATACTCAGAAACCCTGAATACAAGATCGTATTGCTTAATATGCAATAAAATGGGCATTGCCGATCATTAATGGATCATGTTCTCCCCAACCATGAGGTGCAAAGGTATCGGGTACTGGATGGATCTACCCACAAAGAAAAACTCATGCTGAATCCTCTTTTGTTTTGCTGCCCTACTAAGAGGGTCCACACAGACGATGGGTGAAAGAACTGAAAGTCATAGAAGTGAGTCTGATTTAGGAGGAGTTAGAGTAAAAAAATAAAGTGCTACATGTTGTGCTTGCTTGTGGACAAGTGGAGACATTCCAGGAAACAGAAGTGGGTAGTTTTTCAGACTGAAAGGAGCCCACAGCACCTCCTGAATGCCTGGTACCTTTTCTCCTGTGTGCTGCCCACATGCAGTGTTATGAAACAGCAGAGGCTGAGGTTTTGGCTTTCTCTCTGATTTTATTTTATTTTATTTTATTTTATTTTATTTTATTTTATTTTATTTTATTTTATTTTATTTTATTTTATTTTATTTTATTTTATTTTATTTTATTTTATTTTGTTTTATTTTAAGACAGAAAATCTCTTTCAAATACATTTTTGTTCTTTCATTAAATGTTTTTCCATTAATTTGGGCACTGTTTTCCCTAATAGATTATTCTAAATACTGGATATTTGAATAATCCTAATGTACAACAGCTTGTCCCTGAAGTGCTAGTTTCATCAAATATATCAAAACAGAGATAGTTCAGAACACCGTGAAGTCTAAGTTCTTACGACGATAAGGCCCCATTTTTCTGAATGCCACAAATGATAGGGAGAAATATGGGGTAACTCCAGCTAGCCCTAATAATACCTTGCTCAATAATTTCAGACATATTTGTCCTCTAACTAAACAAGTGCTTTAGGGCTATTCCTAGATCAGTCTTCTCTGTAGATTATCCATTTCATCTTTCAGTGCCTGAGAATACCAAGAGATAAAATAGATTTTAATTATTCTTTACCCAAACTGTAATCTGTTCTTACCAACAGACCCAAACTATACCAGCTTAGGTAGAGTAGCCAAAATAAGAGTTTGATAATCCAAACAACATTTTATTTTATTTTTATTTCTCAAGTTGTGTATGTATAACAATAGAAATATATATCCTAGTTCTTTTATTTTTCCCGAAGTCTTTTGCTATTCCTTTCCTTCAGATCCTTCATGATTGCCCCCAGATAAATAAACTTTTAAAATTCATTCCAATGCTAGCTTATAATTTACTTTTATATTCTGGAAATACATGGTAATGCTGTGAGCTCTGCTTTACCTTTTTTTTTTTTTTTTTTTTTTTTTAAAGCTTAGTATTAACTTTAATCTTACACTCATTCTGTCTTATTTCCCACAAATAATGATTCAATATCAGCCGGATCTCATGCTACTTCAGCTCTTAAGGTGTACAGGGATATTTTTTTTTTAATTTATGTTTGTTTTATTTAAAATTTATGTTTGTTTTTGTTTCACACCCTACAGGTCTTCCACACCTGTAACTTTCATATTAGCTTTGACCATTTCTAATATATTTGTTTCAAACGCAAAGCCTTTCACACCAACAAAATGCAAATATGCATCTTGCTGTTGCAAGCAATAAACCAAAAGGGTCAAGCAGATCTAGCAATAAGGTCATCTAACTCTGTCCCTAACTCCAACCACAAACCATGTCAGCAAATATCTTATCATTTTGAACCCTGATCCCAGCCATAACTGCAGATTAGGAACTGAATTTTCTCTCACATCTAGAAAGAAGACATCCACATCTGTGACTACCAGTCCTTAGACAATTTTTCTGTGTTTACAAGATTCAACAAGAAAATGAGGTGTTCAGCCTGTGGTCCTTGCCACTCCTTGTCTGAGTACTTTTGGCCCCATTTTTGCTTTCTGCAGGCAGCAGAGCCTCAGCTGGCCCCTTGGCCACTTTTTACTCCTGCTGTTGTATTTGCCTGTGGTATTTTCTCAGAAGACACTGGAAAAGAGGGTAGGTTTTTGAAAGGGAGATATTTCTGTCTTGGAAAGCAAACTTCTCTAATGATTTTCTGAAGCGTCAAATGGCTTAGGGATTGAGAAAGAATGCATTTTTCTGAATACTTTTTTTTTTTTTTTTTTTTTTTAATAGAAAACAGGCTTCGTATGGTACCTGTAATTGAAGAGGAGAAATCTGAGATTTCTGCAGGCATTTAAGGACATATGTATAGGATTTAGGTGAGTATAGGTTCAAGTGCATAAATGATAAATGAAATACCAGCCACACAGTATTATTTATTTCTGTCTATAGAGGAATAACCATATTTTGTTCTACTCTGATTCTTGTTTGAAACCCTGATCCTGTAGCTACACCTGTGTCAGGTCTCAAATGCTGCAGTGATGTGGCTGGTGGAGGAAGAGACTCCTCTTGCAGGTCTTGTCCTAGACCGGGAACGCTCTGCCCAGTAGATGCCACTCTGGAGCAGCCCTCTTGACTTCAGGCAGATAGCATATTCATAACAGTTCATCAAGTCTCATCATCTGTAACACAAGGAGCTAAATTCCTGCTGGAAACATTGAATTTAATAATGGCATACAGAACTGCAGAACAATCCATGTGCTTTCATAAATCCATATACAGCCAAGAACATTCATAACCCAAGCTCAAATCATGAAAGTTTCCAAGAAAATTCATCAGCCACTGGCTATACAGATGCCTTCCAGCACGCTGGGAACAAATGCTAACATAAGATTTTTGGACACAGGTCAGACAACAGCTATCTGCCCATGATTCATGTGGCTGCATCTTTTTGTCCAGTCTGTGGCTGGCAATGACAACAAAGACCACTTTCACACTTTCATCATTAACCAAGATCACCTCAGGCTTCTGAGTAGCTCTCTCAGTCGGCCCTGCTCAGCCCTTGAAGTCCTCCTAATCTACTCGTTGCTGCAGCAGCCTGTGTGCAACTTTGACTCATTATACAAATTTAAATAAATACAAATAGAAAAATCTAAACCTTGATCAAAAATGCGAGGTAAGATGCTGTCCATTAACCCACATTGCACAGCAATAACGCTGGATGGAAACATATGCAGAAGACTGTGCTGTTCCTCACCTGCCCCTGCTCCCAGGGATCTCCAGACAGGATGGGTGCTTCCACACCCATTTCTCCATGACATGGGTGTCTTCTCCAGCCCAGGCTCTACAGATATGATTACGGTGCAGTTTCAGTTAGATAAATTTGATAAATTCTTTTGTCCACATAAAAGAAGTCCATACCCCATTTAGCAGTGCAATTTGCCTACCTACCGTCACTAACATAAATCTCCTTTATTAACTGACTAATCTTCCTTCCTTCCCTCTTTTTCCTGCAGTAATACTTTCTTTAACTCTCCTTATATTAAGTACAAAGTACAAACCACAGAACCCCACTTCATTCTTTCTCCTCTTCCTAGCTATAAAAACAATGGTCTTTCATGAGAGTCAGGGCATTTTTCAAAGAATTTTTCCCTTACTCAACCATCACTGGGCATTTGTGTGTTGCCAGGTGTGGGGCAGGCCCTCCATACCATGAGAACAATTTGCTCTTGCAATATTATATTTCTGGTCCAGTTAGAAGCAGGGAAAAAAAAAAAAAAAAAAGAAAAAAAAAAGTTGTTTTCCTGGAAGATTTTCCATTCCAGCTTCCCAGACCCAGGGGACTCCAGGGGCTGAGGCTCGATAATCATCTGACCACTGGGTTCCCGTTCAAGCTCAGCCACCTCTGTGCCCACTATGTGGTTTGACCACCTCCCCCAGCTCCCTCTCCCATGGCCACCTGCCTTCCCTGGTGTAAATTATACATCCTGAGCTGCTGTGTAAAGAGAAGCAAAGGGTTAATAGAAACCTTATAAGCTTGCTAGCCTGGAAGAAGAACAAGGCATACAAGTCTTATGTAAATGTGCAATAAAAATGAGGAAAGGAAAAAAAATAATAACTTGAAGATGAGGGTGCTGTTTTTATTCCCAGTGTGGGCTAATAATTAGGGTGAGAATGTCATGCAATGAATTTAAAGCATCTCGTATTTGCTGTAGCCTTTGTTGCTGTTTTTACCTCCTATTGGATTAACTTCCCTTCTAACCAATACAATATTTTTAAGCAATAAAGCATTCACTCAATATTCTTTTTCATAAAACCCTCCATGGCTGTAAGAAAACATAATTGGATGTGCACTATACAGCTTGAGCTTCATAAACATTAAGTCCAACAACATGTTATAAATAATAGTGATACAGAAGATTAGCTCTATTAACCTCCTAACTGAGCTGGAAGCATTAGCCTCTTCCAGAAGAACTACTGCTCCGCAATGCTCTGCGCACGAACTCTTCGTGTCTGCCTTTAATTTCCATCGTCACTGCCATTCCCACATCTGCCTTACAGACCTTCCATGCTTCTGGTCCCTGCTAGGTCAAAATGCACAGTGGCAGATTGGCATATTGAGCTATTAATACGTTGCTATATGTGTTACAGATGTTGCATAAATGAACGGCGCTCTATCACTGTTCCTTGACACGGGGGCCCTGGGGGTGGGAGGCTGAGACCCAGATCTGTCTGCAACCTGCCTACTCTGGCAAAAAAAAAAAAAAAGAGAGAGAGAAAAAAAAAAAAAAAAAGGAGAGTTGCCCCTTATTGCAGAATCACATTCCAGCTTGCAGAGTCAATTTTTCAGATGTTCTTGCTTTCCTGTTCCTTGTTCCTGCACTCAGACCTCATCTGGCCGCGGTGAAAAATGATGTGACGCAGTTTTTTATTCTGCACTTGACACCCTTATGGAAGGCAACGTGGCTCATTGATTCCAAACTCCTCAAAGGTCAAGGCACTAGGAACAAAGATTTTTTGGAAGCAGCCCAGGAAAAACTTTAAACTTGGACCCCGTATACCCAGAAAAACAGAACTGTTAATTGTTACCCCTTCTGTTGCTATTAAGCTTTGTATGAACACTGAACATATGTTCCGTGATCATGTACTTTTATATTAAAATGTTATTGAGTCACCAGGTGAAATGTGTATTAAGTGCACAGCTGAAAATAGACAGTAGGTTTAAATTTTGACAGCAAACAGCTGTAGGATTTCTAAAACTTAATTCAAATAATGTAATCAATAGGTTATGCTACAGTTTCAAGTTTCCCCAAACAAATTTATATGAAAAAGGATATTAATTTATTTGAGATTAGTTCAGCTAAAAGATAGATTTTTCTCTGTCACCTCTAAAGCTCAGATAAAAAAGAGAATTTGAGATGTTTTAAGAAGTGCAAAACATTTTTTTTGGTTTAGCACACCAGAAAATTATGAGCTTTTTTTTTCCACTTTTTCTCTAGTGCAGATTACTAATGATTACTCACTCCACTGTTTACTCATTCTGCAGCTGTACAGGTTTTGAAATGCTAATATGTGAATTATGTTCTTGTTTTATCATAAAATTGGAGAATGGGTCAAATCCAAACAAAACACTGTGTAAGGAGAGACCCTGAGGTTTTTCAGCTACACATGAAGCATGCCACAGAGTCACATAACTTACCGTGGAGTCGAGGCATGACAAGTAAGCAGGAACGCTCCCACCTGAGCATCAGCTCTGTCCCTCCAGGGGAAACACAGCAGGAGGCTGGGCTCAGGATGGGGCCAGTCGTCAGCTCCTGGTGTCCAGCCACGGGTATTTCCAGTCTCTGGTAAGGCAAATGCCCAGCTCCTCGTGGCCACTGGTGTCACCATCATCACTAAACTTGTGTGTTGTGTAGGTGTGTGTTAAAAGTACACAGAGCTGCATCACTGCCCTGGTTTGATGAACACAACAGCTTCCCATACCTTAGGCAGCCTGCGCTTTTGAAATGCCCTGGGGCTTATGAATAACCAGGGGTGTGAAAGGAGACCCTCAGGTCATCACATATGGCAGTGGTTCTCTCTTTTTCGTTTCTTTTTTTTTTTTTTTTTTCAGGCTGGGTAAGATATTTGGGTATTGGGCCAGTGGCATTAAATAGATGGATACATCTTTTTGTGTCTCTTTAAGTGAATTTTCTAGGGTAACCACACTTATTCCCCTGCTCTCTCCCCAGCTCCTCATTATTTCATAGTGAGGTCTTTGAGAGTGCAAACCCATGCCATAAGGAAAAATATTCTTATTAAGGAAACAGGAATCAAGAATCCTGAAGTCATATTGAAGCATGTTTATGTTCATTCTTTCCTTTCATTACATAGAATTGCTCTAGATTTGACTGAAACAAACCAAAAGACTGTACTGACATTTGAAAAGGAAAATTATGAGAATCTCTGGGAGTTTTTTGTATGAAAGGCTCTTTTATATGGTTGGGGTTTGACCCAGTCTCCAAGAGGTCTTCTATTTGATTGTATAGGTTATATTAATATTTTAATGATTTTATTTCTATGTATGTATAGAAAGCTTTTTCACTGGAAACTCAAGAAATGGTCTCAAAAGATTTGGAATTTAAAATCAATGTTTTTAGTTACTATAAAGAGAGTATTCCCAAATTATCTTCAATTTTTGTGTATCCTGTTGAATAAATATTGAAAGATAAGTACTTCTGTGTGCAGATTGAATAACACAGACTCTGAACACAGAGGATTGTTACAAAATATATATTGAAGAAAAGTGTATTACTCTGAGTTGTTTTACTTTGGGGAGGGGGACAGATTTTTATTTTTGTTATTTTTGTTCACGCTTGGTGTTAAGAATTACCTTTAGCTAAGAGTTAAAGTCAATGTGAATGTAAAAACAAATAACTTACTGATATTTCCAGCTGCACTTTGGCCTTATTCATCTAAAAATAAGTCCTTGTAATGCCTGTAGATCTGCATATATTCTGAGTTCTTATTTATTTATTCATTTCTTTTGTTCTTCTAGCAGTGCTATTGCCCTGTAAGTGTTCATATACAGCAGAGTGGCTGGAGAAGTCCTTGAAGACCCTGATCCAATGCTCACCAAGGAAATTTGCTCTCATGGCATGGATATGGTTTCAAGCCAGGCAGACCCATCCTGGAGCTTTCCCTGCTTGCTCAAGGGGCTGCCTGAAATTCTTGCCATTAACTGTCCAAACCATTGCTACTTGGTACAGCTCTGTCATTTCTTCAAGGTGTGAGTTCCTCTTATTTTTCCCTTAAAAATATATTTATTACTGAATTGTAGAGAACAGATTTTTATTGTTATTTGGGGTCTAACGCCACCAATTTCCTTGGTGCGACATTAGCAGGGGGTTAAGTACTCTGGCTCGTTTTTCTCAGGATAACTTTAAAGCTCTGATGGAGATGAAGAGGTGAAGGCAGTTAGCATCCGCACTGCTCACACAAAAGACTTCAGGTCTCATCAAGTCGAACTGCTCACTCTTCAAAAGAGTAGCCCTTAAAATGATTTGGAACTGACCTTCTTTCCCTGAGAAATTTCTTCTTACAAAACAGGTATATGTGATACAGAAAAATACAGATATTCATTACTAACTGGTAGCTCCTCATTGCCAGATTACCTTTAATTCACAAGCTAAACCAGAACAGGGAGCACACCTTGTTTTTCTCCCTCCCTCTCTGTGTTTTGGATGTTAAATTGTTGACTTTCTCTGATATCAGCAGGCATGTAAAAGGAGGTTACAGAAGACAGAAAAGCAGTGTTACCTCAGGACTTTTTGCTCACAGGCAGAGTAGTTGGTAGGTTGGCCAAAACTGTCTTCACTCCTCAAAGGAAAATGTATTAAAAGAGAAATGCAGCCCTTGCATATTGCCAGTGCTGTTCTGCTTGGAGAGAAAACTCCATCAGTGCAACTCCCATAAAGACAGATCTCTGCCAAATATAATTTGGAGATGCTGTGGGACTTGGGAATTGGCCCCTCATTAGAGATACAGAGATTTCTCTCTAGAAGGGCAGTTTTCCAGCCTATGAAAATTAATGGGAGATGTACATGTATATGTGGGTAGATTTCAGCTCCCAAACATACTACAAGGTGGGCCAATCCACCAAATTGCACTGAATGTTGTTTCATCACTCCAGAGGCTTCCTGCCTGGTGCCAAATATTTGCAGTTTGAACATCTATTATACTATTAGTGCTGCGGTGTATCAACAGATAACTCAGATACAATATAGAAGATATAATTCTCAATATTGCCCACTGATTTTAAATATATGTGTTTTTTGTTGTTGTTGTTGTTTTTCTTTTAAATATACACAAGTAAAGATAACTAAACAGGATAAGTTGAGCAATTTTTATAATGTCATTTGGTTGATGCTTCAAAGAAAAGCTAATGCTAATGCCTCTCTAAATTGCAATTGGTAAAACTTTACAAGAACTAAAAATTAATATTCTAGAAAGTACAGACAAAAATAAAATATGAGAACTATAACATCAAAATATATTTGTTTGTTTTTCTTTTGAATATGTCTCCTGAAATTAGTAAATGTATATTTATTCTGCTTGAAGCCCACAGAATAAAGATGCTCATTTCCAGAATGGATGTTCCAAAAAGGCAGCAGGAACTGAGAGCAATTTGGGAACACCATCTCTGAGCTACCATACAGAAGACAGTTTTTAATGTTGAAATAAACTACCGAGAGTTATCTGGAAGCCGTCAGTATAAAACCACTAAACAATAGGTATATGCGCGCACTGTGCTACCTGGCGCATAACTGTGTGGCAAAGAGGTAAAAGGTGATTTGCAGCCAGCGATTAAAAAAGCTTCTTGAAATATTAAGCTCTTCTGTGAAGGGCAATACCCTAAATGTGGAGGTTTTATGCGTACAAAAGCCCAGCTGCAGAAAGAACTATAGGATCTGGGTAGTGTCACCCGACTTAAACCCCACAACTCTGCTCTGGGAAGAAGCACTGCTGCCTACACCTGGAGCAGTGGCTCTGAGCAACATGCAGACTCTTTTGATGAGATTTTGGGTTTCTCACATGGTTTTGCATATCATGGCTAGCTACTTAGAATTTCATTTAGAACTTAAAATTGAGAGATTGATTTTCTGATGAAGTCCACAGGGACGTTTCTCAACCAAGTTAAATGAAAAGGAAATAAATTTGGATAAAACAAATTTGTGAAGGCGGCTTGTTTGCTTTTTCCTCCCTCTTTTTTTTTTTTTTTTTTTTTTTTTTTTAATTTTCCTTGCTTTCTGTGGAACTTCTGCAAAAAACCACCCTACTCATTGCCCAGGGACTCTCTGCTATCTCCCGTGGCCAGAAGCTGGCTGGCACAGGTATCTGCCCGGTGCACCGGTGTGGATGAGCTGTACCCGTGTGCCCATGGGCTGCAAGCACCTTGCACCCCTTCTCTCGTTGCTAAGGTACGGGAAGTGTCTATGGATGAAGCCCTTCCTTGCAGCTCCCATAACAACAACCACTGACTGGGTGAGGAGATTAAAGCGGGAGAAAAAGAGGAATAAAAACAGCAGACCTGGGAATATATTCCATTAAGCATTCTATTGTACTTGCCCAAAAATGATATTCTTGGGAATTTACTCAACATTTTATTACTTGCTGTATTTAAAAATATATACTTCATCCAACTCTTCTCTACACAGTGGTGCTGCTAAACATTTAGCATATTTTATGTGTTCAAATAAACTGGAGAGCATGGCTTGCAATGCTAAAGAAAAGGTAGCAATTTACTGGCAGGACTTGATTTCACACTTGTAACTTTTACACAGAGCCTGACATTGTTCACTTTACTAATTGTAAGACTAATAACTTTTCCAAAGAGCACAGAAGTCTTATTTCACATCTGTGCTAAGACTGAAACCAGGATGTAATGTCACAAGTGCCCATAAGGTGTGAGAACCCAGGGTCCAAGGACACGACTAAATCTAAGAATTTCCAGGATCTAATCAGAAATGTCTAAAAAGGATGCAAGTGCCCAAAGTGCAGGCCAGTGCTGGCGAGTGGAGAGGGAGAGGAGTGAGGACACTGGCTGCAAGGTGTAACTAACAGAGCAGTAACCCAAGGTCTTCTGTGGAGATGGGCTTCCCTTGTGCCTCACCCTGCCCATGCCATGTCCATGACCCTGCTGATGGTGGACGCCTTCACCAAGAGCCTCCAGGAGCTGTCTCAGGCTCCATTTCCCACATTTATGGCCCCTTTAGCAAGCGTTTTCAGGGGGAGTTTACTCCTCCAATAGAAAATTTGAAGTCAGAAAAGTATTGTTGCTGTTTTCTTTAAAAACTCTTGTCCATGACTGCATATTTCAATGTTCTTTAAAAAACTTGGAAGACAGAAATCATCTGCCTCCCATAGTCATTTACCTGGGTACAGGTGTAGCTGAGTGCATTTCCAAATGTGTTTATCAGCCACTCCAGGGTTTTGCCAGAAAAATGACAAAATGCTGCCATTTTGGGGTGGTTGCTGTTTGTAGTGGTGTTTGCTCTGCCCGTGCCTGGGAAAGAAGGACCCTGAGGTCACCCTTGCAAGCCAGGCTCAGGCGTCCCACCATGCACACTCACATCTGCTGCAGACACAGCCCACAACCCAAGTCATCTGAGCCAAGCCAGAATAGTTAAACTTGTCGCCATTTCAGAATTAGAAAAGTGAGTTAAATCTTGGGCTGTCAGCTCAATTTTTCCCCACAGCTTTATGGAACA
The DNA here is from genome assembly GCF_963932015.1 of Anas acuta. Lineage (NCBI taxonomy): Eukaryota > Metazoa > Chordata > Aves > Anseriformes > Anatidae > Anas > Anas acuta. The sequence continues at coordinate 36,442,953 of NC_088985.1, read as the reverse complement.
ATCTTATTTTCCCATAGGAAAAAAACATGGGCTTCTAGCAAAGCTTGGTAAGGAGTTATTTTGTTTGCTTTTGCAAGACTATCAACAAACCAAACTATGTAGGCTTGTCTTTAATTGTGAAATTTTTTCCTATCACGCATTTTCCAGCTCCAGACAAGTAGGGTCGCCTGATGTGAAATTCTAAGATTTGTCGGCTTTGTCCTTCGGATGCTGTGAACTTGTGAGCTCTCCATATACGTTTTCAGCTAACCATTTAAGTTAACTGCCATTGTCGCTGCAAATTAGCGTGAGTCTAACAGAAGAGCCCCAGCCATGAAGGGAATCTTTCCACTCGGTGTTGGCCCCACACCAGCGATGGGTTGCACATCGGGTCCATTTTATCAACCCAAAAGGATGAGGGAGACCAAAAGGAAAAATCCTCATGTTAGTCTTCATCATACAGCTTTCCTTAGAGCTGGGGGCTGTGGTTAGACACAGAACAACCACACCACTGCTAAAGGTTGAGAAAACAAAGCCTTAAACCACACGCGTGACTTTTCCCCCCTTATGTAGACTGGTTGAGGTCAGGGTTGCTCCAGCTGCAGGGTTGAGTTTTATGGTGGAAGGAGCTGCATTTCCAGCAGGAATACATCTTGAGGCATGGTAGGGAGAGAGCTTGTATGAGTGCTGAAGAGTAGAGCAAAAGCTTTTGCATACCAGCAGGCTGCTTGCAAAGCTGGACCGTTGCGGGTACTGCATTGAGCTACGGTAGGATGGATGATGTGCCAACTGACAGATCACATGGAGCTGACAGAGGTTGCCTTTAGTGGCTTTCTCCTCTGTTTCTTGCAAAGACTAACACGGACAGCCTTCAGTCAGACCCCACTGCCCCAGTGGGTGGCTGTCCCTCCTTTGTGGCCATGTCAAACAGCCTTCGGTGCTACTGGGAGGGGAGGCTGGCCAGCAGCTGGGGTTTCCCGGCAAATATCCAGGTTATCTTACTGTAAAAATGTGTTGCTTTCAATAGTGCCTGTTATCTCTGTGAAAATAGAGAGGTAAAGACAGAAATATGCATTTAGAAGAGTGTAAGGAATTTCCATGCAATGGGCCACTTTTTGCTGTAGTTGAGAGCAGCTTTCAGAGCCGTCTGAAGGAGTTAATGAATGGGCTTTACTGTGTATGGCACGAGTGAGCAGCTGTGAACAAGAAAATTAATATTCCTGTTCTGTGGATCTTCCTACAGATGCTTTTGAAGAGCAGTATAACAAAATCCTGATTTTACAAGGACAATCTGTATTTGGAAGACTTCAGGGCTGGCTGTGAGGTGCTTGCCCTGCCCAGGTGTCCTGCCTGGTGGCAACATCTCTGACCAAACTGCATTTTGGAGCTTCTGGTATCAGCTAACTCTAGAAACCTTTATTCGTAATACTGCCAACAATATTTTAGCATCTTAAACAATAATTTTGTGCTTTGTAAATGACTATAAAACCACATTTCCTTTCATAACATGCCACTAAGTCACCCAACGACTGACTGACTTAAGAACAAGGTCAGAAGTGCAATTATACGTGAAGATAGGTGCAAGACAGAGAGTCAATGCACAGGAAGCTCCTCACACATGCTGGTGCTGCAGGCAGGTATTAGTTCTTGTGGAAGTGCTGAAATCCCTGAGGCTGTCAGGGCACTCACGTTGGAGAGGCGCTGAAGTTATGGTGGGAGAAAAACTCCTGATATGGTGTTTTGAACCCGTCACATATCAGCTTCCTCAGGCTGGTGCACTGCTATCGTTTTCCAAATCGGGTACCAAATATCAGTACCAAAATGCCTTAATTGCTTTCCCAGGGAAGGCAGCAGAAGGTAACCTAGATATTCAACTGCACAAATCTTATGTTATCTTTATTAAAACAAGTTACAAAATTACCTACATTGCATGCATGGGAAGATTTTTTGACATATTCAGAGATGAGCATATGTTAAAATAATCATCTGGAAATAAAAAAGCTCAGAATATCAGAAAAGTCTCTTGCTTTTTTAAATTACTGTTTCTGAGCAATACTAAGAAAACTATAATCCAGAAAGTAACTTTTCAGCACTGATACTGAAACCTGATTTTTTTTTCCTATTAAAAATAATCACGTCTGATAATGAATAAAATTAACCCTAAAAGAAACCCTCCATAATTCTTGAATCCTTCTTACATTTAGCAGTGGGCTCATATTTTTCCCTTCACAGATGTTACAATACGGGTGTCAACACTTTTATTTCTTTGTCCGTAAGTTGAAAATTATGACTGCTTCATAAATTGCTAACGTGCTCGGAAGACGCGGGCCCAGCTGCAGTGCACATGAGTTCAGGCTCCTGCCCGGGCCTCATGTTTCACCATGACCTCAGTTTCCTGTGCTGAATGGGAACCAACGCGAGCGAGCACTTGTAAAACTGTTTTTGAAGAGTGAAGTTATGAAGAGGTGCTGCAGTGTCAAACATCTGTTTCATCCATTACACTCAAATAGCAGCAGCGACTGTACAGTAGGGCAAGAACCATCAATAAATTAAAGCCCTCTTGTGACCACGGTCTCCTAACTCTCTTGAGCTGCCTGGCTCTTGTGCCAATTTGAACCATGAAATAAAGATGCTAAACAAGAAAACAAAACTTCTGCTTATTCTGAGACAGCTCCTCTCTCCAATGATAATTAGGGTTTTCTTGCACAATTGCAGGGTTGCTTTTAGAATAGACAATTCTTGGCCTCACCAGTCAGTTCATATTTGTAAATGCTCCTGGTTGGAAGTGGGATTTCAGCCTATTTTAGTAAATACTTATGTTTCTATTGTCATTTTTAGTCAAATAATAGCAAGATAAAATAAGCAACATGTTCTTTTTTAGAAAACTATGCAGTTTACAGATGTGTTAGTACTGAAATTCTATATTTGTGATTTCTGGAACCCAATACAGTTAATTACATTAAGATATGTCCTGTAACCACATCACATATCTCTCATCAAAATTGGCATGTGCATTAATTACCTAAGGAAATATACATGCCAGTATAATAGGACAGTTGTTCCTTGTGATAAACTATAAATTGTATTTCAGACAAGATATCTTGTGCAAAACAAGCAAATTTTCAAAAACAGAGATCTATTTATAAGCTTGGAGGGGGGTGGGGGTCTGGGAACTAAACTACCAAGCTAGGCAGTCTGAGAAAATGTTAAGAAGCTGTGAAGTTGTTCACCTCGGGGTTATTGGTTCAGATGCTGTTGGGATTAGTCATGTTCACCAGGAGCTGTTACCACCTATCGTCTCCACAGCAGTCAGTGTGGAACTGCTGGGCTGCAGAGGGATATTGGGTTGGGTGGGTGTCTGAAATGCAACCCCACAGCTGCTGGCCACCACATTGGCTTTATCTTTCCCCTCCTCACATCCTTCTCTGTTTGCCCTGGTCCCTGCTCAGGCAATGTGAATCAATCTGGGCAAAAGTCTCAGTCCTGCCTGCTCAGCCACCTTTATTGACATACGCTTCTGGTTTGGTTCCCCTGTCTTTCAGACATCTCACTGTTCCTTCATTGACTTAGATTTCCTATGTATGTATAGAAAGAAAATTTTAAAGTGAGGAACAAAGATGTGTAGCCGCATATTGAAATGCTTCTTGGTGGTTTAAGAGCCTCCTGGTGCATACTGGGCCTGGAACTGTCTTGGTAAGGAAAAAAAGCTGCTTTTGAACTTTGTTAAAGACACTCGGACAGATCGCCAGCATGTTCAAATTGTATTTCAGACAAAGTGAATACTTTCCAAGATATTTTCACCTCCCAGATGTGCTTTTTCATATCCCTCACCCTAATTATCTGTCTTAGCAGCACGCTATATTGACCATATTACCGCAGCCCCAAAAGGGACCCGTGCATCCCCATCACCTTCCTTCTTCTCAGTGGTACCTTGCGCAGGCAGAGGGACACACAAGAACAACATAGGATTGGCATCAAAATATCAGTTCTCATGGGAGTTGGCAGAGGATCACTGACCCCTGGCAGAGAGCTGGTGTCCTGTCTGACCGCAGGCTGCTCTGTACCGTCTTGAGCAATTCAGCGTCCTGACCTGACATGGTGCTGGTAGAAGGAGGACTGTTGCAAGGGTATCTCTTTCCCAGCTAGTGGCCAAAATCTCATAACTCAAAAGTTTCTTGATAAAGTAACAAAGCATCATGATCATATATGTCCTCATGGACAGGGAAAAAAAAAATAAAAATAAAAAATGAGAGAGAGAACTTAAATACAAGGATATTTTTATTACTATTATTGTTAATATATATATATATATATATATATATATATATATATATTTTTTTTTTTTTTAGTGGACTGCATCTCATATAATGCAATATAATCTAATCAGAGTCAACATGCATCTTCAGGGATCTGGTTCAGCTGGAAAAACAGCCTCCAGAAAAAAATAGAGATGTTATTGTGGCCATGGTTGATGTTACAAACAGAAAGAATAGTTTTATGAAAACATGTTTGGCTAGCAAGTGTGACAAATATCACGTACTGCCTGCATGGCTGTGGAAGGCACCTGGTTCAGGCAGGGCAGAGCACTGATTTCAGCTTACCACATGGAAAGGTGTCTAAAAAATCAGGCAGCTGTCCTCCTAGCTTGCTGCTGAAGATAGCTCACAAAGTAAATGCTGAAGTTGTTGAACTCGTGCCTTTAAAATAGATGCAGTTTTAAGATTTACAGTTTTAATCTGTACCACAAGAGACAGAGATAACAAAAAATGCTCATTTTTTCAAAATATTTTGGGGGTTTGCACGTCTTCCTCTGGTGCAAACTGGAATTGTTCCATTGACTGACTGGTTTGACTAGGAATCCTGTAAAAGAGCAAGTAAAAGACAAATATAAAGCAAAACAAAACTAGAAGTTCTTGGCACTTGGGGATTTGTGTTGGCCAAATGACGAGACTGAATCCCAGAATCTTTGCTTGGAAAGGATATGAAGTCATTGTTCAAACGTGCATATAAACTGGATCTAGAGGGATAAGATTAAAAAAAATTTACAGAGTTCAATCTCATAAAACTATCAATTATATGGGACTGTTTGTGTCCATCTCTGTGAATTTTTCTGTAGAACAAATGTTTTGTTTTACTTCTGGGTAGACCATGGAGCTGGCATAAAAATGGTATGCTACCATAAACAAGAGGCCAAGGATTTGCTTAGCAAACATGTTGTGGTTTCATTCACAGAGCAGTTATCGCAGGAGAAATGGATTGGCTGCTATGATATAGGTACATGGATCAAGAGCTTATGAATCCATCTGCCATTTTGCAGAAGAAACCTTTTGCTGTTCTTTGAAAGTAATAGTTTGAGTGTTTGGAAACTGGATTTTCTTCTGGGACCATACAGAATTTCTGCCTTTATGCTACTAATTTAATTTAAGTTTGAGGTCTTAAAGCTAGATGAGATAAGTACAGACTGAACTGTGCTCATGGTGAAAGAGCTTTTTGCACTCTGAAAGGGAAATATACCATTTTGTGTCTCATATTTCTCTGTTTACATAGCAAAAACTTATGCAAATTCAAAAATTGAAAGATTGCAATGATTTTCCTAGATTCTGTACAATCACTCAAATATAGAATGAAAGTCGAAGGAAGTGGCTATGGAAATCTTGTGTGTTTGCCTCCTGTGTTTGCTGAGGTTGAACATCATAAGATGCTTACAAGTCACTGTGTGACATTGCTGGTGCTGTGGGAAAGGAGCTGGTGAGCAGCTGAGTGCCATTAATTTTAATATAAATCACTGTGATGTGTAGGAGTACAGTCTACATCTCCTCTTCTTCTCTACTTTCTGAGTGATCCTGCTAAATTTTCTAGACAGGGGGGTGTTTAAGGACGCAGCTTTGTGCTCGCTGCAGGTCCAGTGTTTGCTTGGCCTGTCATGCTGATGCAACGTCTCTGAAATGGTCTGGCCCCAGACTCTCCTTCCTGCTAGGAAAAATAAAATAATAAAACACAAGTTTCCAAGTGGATCATGGTGGTGTTCTTAATGCCACATTTCACTCCAACACCAGCAGCACTGTTGGACCTTGTTAAAGCAAATTTACAATTGCCTGCTTCCTTAAAGTATTAAATTCAGCGATTCCTTCTGGCTCGTTTCTCATGGTAAGCTTTATGAATGTGTTCAGAAATTTCGAATAGTAAAACAGTCTAATAAAAGAAGTTTGTGTATGTGGAGAAGTCTGTTTGCCTGAATTTGATGATGAATCACACCATTCCCTGAAGCTTACTCCTGCACCAAATTGATTAGTAGGTAGCTGAGTATGGGGGATAATGTGGAGGTTAATTCTGATGGATTACCAATGCTCTTTCCAATTGTTTGGGTTTCTACCACAAAATATTCTATTATACTGGAATATTGTTTTCATGATTTGTAGGATGTAGTAGTGAGCAAATCTCAATCTCAATCTCACTCTCCAGAGTGGTTTTGTTGTTTGAACTATGTTCCTTAAAAAAAAAAGAAAGAAAAATCAAAAATCAAAAAATCCAATTCTTGTCCAAAGTCTAACTTCTTCACTCTGCCAAATTGGGTTGGAAACTCATGAGAACGTATCTCCTGTGAGACTTCTGGTGCTTCCTGCCTCGGCTCATGTTGTAAATGTCACAAGCACTTACACAGCTTTTCATGTGGTATTTCAACACCACTGCTGCCACGCTCGGCCAGATCCAGTGGCAGAGATGCTCAAAAGCGCAAATCACCGAAGAGGGTGGAAAGAAACAGAATGGTTCTTGTAGAGGTTGTTTTATTTATTGTTTAATTTGCCTTAATTTATTTTTTTTTTTCTTTTCTTTCTATAATACTGGCATATAATCTGGATTTGAATACTAAGCAGAAGTACTGTTGTTAAAATTTCACTTCTACTTTTTCTTTGCCACAAACCTGAGCATGAAAGACCCCTGCCAAGGCTGCTGGTGGGGTACATCTTGATGCCTCTGCCCAAAGGTAGGCATAGAGGTTGGGTCTTATAATTAAACGCTGCAGCATAATTAAAAACGCAGGGAATGTTGACTTCAGTCCTGGACCTTTATTCCCATGTTTTTTAAGACCACACATGGTATTTTGTGTAACCAAAACCAGTACCAGGTTGGTGCTGTTGACTTGGAATGGTCCTGAGCAGCCAGATTTGTGGCTGGTCAAGGGAAAGGGTAGCGACTGGTCAGGTTAAGCAAACCTCTCATAGTTTCCCATTCGTTATTTGAAGGCTTGTCAAGTTATGGAAAAGCATTTTAATTAACAACTCACAGACTTTAAAATAAAAATCAATAAGGTGCACATATTTCTTTAAGTGATGTCCAGAGTTTGCCTCCAAAGTTACAGTTTGACAGATTTCCATTAAGTTTATTGGCTTGAGATGATGTGATTGTGTTTTAATATGAAGAATTAATAAAAGATATATGAACTTATATTTATATAACCCAGTACAAAAGGGTCAGTGCATTTCCCACTCTAATTTTCTTCACAGTTTAGATTTAAATGAATTTGATTCTTCAAGGAAAAGCATAATGACATAAAGACATAACCCCACACTCTGACTCCCACCACCCGCAAGTACACACGTGCACCACACACACACAAAAAAAAAAAAAAAAAGAAAAAAAAAAAAAGAAAAGGAAGAAAAAGAAAAACAAATCATAGATTATCTTAATTTCTATTGGCTTTATTATTCTCTAGATAAAAGGCTCCTCAATATAAAATGAGAATTCTGAGATCAAACTTTTAAAGAATTCACATATTTACATCAATTTTTAAAAGGTTTTATAACTAATGAACTCAGATTTCTTTTGGCATGGCATAAAATCCATTTGTACAGTTTTTAATTAAGAATGCAGCCTACGCAATTAAAATTAAGGGTAGAGACTTCATCAGATGTCCTGTGAGAACCCCAGTCGAAAAAATTATGTTAATGCTGTATGTCCTAAAAGCATTCTCTGAATGTTGGAAACACTTTATGAGGAATTATTTCTGCTATACAATGAGGATTTATTTAAAGTTGAAAATTAAGAGCTTTTAATTTTGGAGTGTTAGGACCTTGTTTATCACTAATCACTTTGGCATTTGCTATGCGCTTTCAAATCAGACAAGATCATTTAAAATTCTGCATTTTCTGGAAAATATGTACATGTACTTAAGCTTATATGTATATGTGTATAAACTATATATATATAAGTTGAGACATGCACCCAATCTATAATGCAAATAATGTACATGCAGTCAAGGGAATTCCTAATGTGAATTTTAATATTTAAACTAACAAGTGCCATTATTGGGAATATTAAGACACGTCTTTGTTGAAATGATTAAAATTATATTTGAAATAATGAATGAAATGGACACATAAATATATAAATAACTCATTTCAAAGGCTACCCTCAGTTGTATAGGAAAGTGAAGTTTAATGTATTTGAAAGGTGCTAAATGAATACTCTAGAAACAGATTTCTCTTTAGGAAGTGGTGCAGTGTGATCAATAATGGGACAGCTTTTCCCATTTCCAAAACTCTCCAGTACAGACTCGAAACAACTCCTTTAGTTGTGACTGTTATGGGGCTTTTCAGTGCTGGAGACACACAAGGAGGAATACAGATAGCGAGCCCAGAGCATGTGCAAGGGAGATGATACCAAGACAAAACAAAAAGATGTGATACGCTGTTATGCTGAACACTTGTTTCACATTGGGTGCAGGGATTTTCCTTCTTTTCTTTTTCTTTTCTTTTCTTGTCATTTTTTTCAGCATAGCTTAATGCAATAAAAATGTTTTATATTTAGAAGAGTAACAAGGGAGCTGAGGCTTAGCTTTGGAAGGCAAGCCAAATTTCATAAGGATTTTAAAGTGTAGAATAAGAAGGTTTGGCTCAGAGGAGAAGTCATTTCCAAGCCAAAGACCTGACATGAAGAAATGTGCAAAGAAGCACGAGAAAGACAGGTTTGGGGGAGGAACATGATGGTGGTGATGGCAGTGAACCAGGCAGGAAGGAGTTCAGGATGCGATGGCCACGATTCATGGTGAGCTGTAGAACATGCAGACCCAGACCCCAGAGGATGTGGTGGTCCCCCTTCTGTAAAACAAAACCAAAACCAACAACTGATTAAGGCTGAAACCTCTGTGTATTAGCACTTGAATTCAATAGTATTTTGGAAGTAGAAGGAGGGTGGAATAAGGTGCCTTTTACTCAACAGCAAGGTCACCAAAATTCGGCAGTGATTCTCAGCATGATGAGTTTTGTGTTCTCGTTGCTGTTGCTTATAGGCACTAGAGCTCATAAAAACAAGTGTTTTTTATCTTTCAGTTAGCCAGCAGTCATTAGTCAAAATGAAAAAAAAAAAAAAAGATGCCCACCACTGAGTTATAGGTGGCTCTTATCTTTAGAGAGGCTAGTCAACAGCTCCCAGCTACACCATAAATAGCAAAACTCTTACATTGCAACCACCACAGAGTTGATTCTGATCTAATTTACATCCATTTTACATCATTTTAACCCTCTCCCCCCCTCCTTTTTTTTTTTTTTTTTTTTTTTTTTTTTCTCCAGTGAAGCTGCTTGAGATTTACATGCTTATGAACCAGAGAGAATCAGGCCCTCAGATAGATGTGTATGGCCAAAGATAACATTCTGGCCACAAACCTCATTTTTGTCCTTTCCTCCACCCACAAACCAATAAAATTACACAAGGCCTGAGCCTGAGAGGCCCCCAGATCTGGGCCAAAAATAAATACAAAAATACAATAAAATTTTAATGTGGGGGCCTCGTGCAATCTTTAACTAGTGCAATATTTAACTGTATGAACAAAAGATGAAACAACAGCCAAGAAATACATTTCACCTATAATTCCACTGAATATAGGAAGAAAGACCAAAGAAAAGGAGGAAAAACCATTCCATAAAATAATAGTAATACTCAGGAACTTTAAAATACCCATAAAATTACAGTACTAAATTATTAGTGCCCATGTTAGATATGCTTTGAGTTTGTCAGAAGCATTTGATGAAAGGCTGTCAAGAGTTTCAAAATGAGTGGAATAAAGTTAGGCCAAGGAAAAAGAACCATTAGGAATATTAAAAGCAACGTGATTGATCCCCATTGCGTTGCCTGGAGAGACGAACAAGGCATGGTTTGGCCCCCAGGACTGTGCTGCAGAAACATTGAAGAGTTACTGCAGTGGGTGAAGGCTTGGTTTCCTGTGGTGGCCTCCCCAGGGGATGGCGTTGGGGGTGTCCTCCTCTGGCCTCACCAGTGCACAGGCATTGCTGAGTCACTGCCCAAAGGAAGGACAAAAATCTCCTTAGTATCCATCCAGAAGTTTGAGAACCAGCAGTTTATGAATACTTCAGTCCACCCTGAGCAGCCAAAGCAAACCAAAGCAAACCAAAGCATGGGGGAAGCACCCCAAGCAGTCCTGCAGTGATGTCTCACTCCAAAGTTCTGTACAGTTTCTCCTTCAGGCATTCACAGCTTACTCAAATCTGGGTACTGTGAGACTTTAAGAGAAAAACGGTACAGAAAAGCCTGGGGTTGATAAAGAAAATGAAAAACTAGGTCTTTTTCCTTCTAATTAAGACCCTAAATGTTGCCACTGATCTGAAAGGGTTATTGGGGCCAGCTCAGTTTCCCAGGAGGAAGGCGTGGGCAGGGCTGTTGTAACTTCAGGACAATTCCCTGCAAAACTGTAAGTCAGAGCTTATGCCAGAAATATATAGAACTTATTTTAATGTAATGACTTATAATTTATACAGCTGGGTGATCTAGTCTGATTCTTCCTAAGCTCTTATCCTTATTTGGCAAAATACCAAAGCTTGTGTTTTGCTTCAGTATGATTTTAGGCAGATGCTTAAAACTAAGCACATCAAGATCTTGTTGACAGAAGCACTTTAATTACTATGGTCTTATAACGAGAATATTCAAATTTTATGTTGATCCATAGCCTTATAATTTACAGACACATTCAGAAACTGTACCAGACGAGGCCCTTTCGATCACGAGTGATGGCTTTAATTTTAGCACTGTTGAACAGTCCAGAAGGTCACTACGCTGGTATTTGTCTATTATATCCAGATTTACCTTTGGCTTTCTGGACCTTGTGTGCATCATTTCATTTGCCCGTGCCTCAGTTTCTTCAGCCATAAAAACTAGAAAATGGATTCACACCACCAGAAAAATGCCAGGACAGCTGAGGTGAGCAGTTAGAAAGAAAAACCTGGTATTATCTCTACTTCTGCCTTGGGTAGAATTTTTTCCCAGGGTTATTAGGTAATTGATAACCACTCAGATAGAAACAGAGAAACGAAAAAAGAGCAGTAGGCACATAGGCCTTTTTTTTTTTTTTTCTTTATTCATTTTCCTATGTTTAGTTTGTAATCTATGAGTAAAAGTAACTGTACTGTCAAAACCAGAGGGGCTCGGAAAGCGGTGATCGCTAAAGGTGAGTGCGCGCCCTCCCGACGGAGATGTAGTGCAGGCGGAACAGCCACAGGCTGCACGCTGTGCCATCAATTCCCCTCCAGACCATGACCTGGAGAAATCACCTTCAAGTTGACAGGGGCTTAGGCAATATTTCAGAATCTGGTCAAGATTTTACAACACCAGATACTGTTTCATTCTCCGGGCTTTTTCTGACCAAAGAATTTTTAACTAGGGCAAACTGTCAAGTATGCAGCGGTTTTGTAAAGCAGACTGCAAGCCAAAGAAAACTCGGCCGAGAACACCGCATTTATTGATAAAGGGCCTGCACGGCTGTAACGAGATGGGCAAATGCTGTAGCAGGGGCTGGTATGGCTGGGGATGAGGGTTTGCGGGGCACGGCGGTGCCGGTGCTGTGCCGCTTTCCGGCGAGGACTGTTACCACGGCCATAAAGTCATTTGCTGGCTTCAGAAAGCTGCTGTTGCTTTGGCGCAGAGCGCGCGCGGCTGTAAAAACGTAAATCAGCACAGATGCAAGTTTGCTCGAAGACTTTTCCCATGCTGGAGCATTTTCACGTTTCCTGCCAAAGACTGTGTTGCAACCTTTGGCATGCGAGTGTTGTAAGGTTGTTTTTTTATACAACTTCGTGATAATCAGGAGCCAGAGCTCATATTGTAGCAATCTTGTGGCACTTTGAGTTCAGCCATTCAGCAAAAGTTATGTATTTCTTCTACTGGTTAAATGAAATGCCTCCATTTTTCTTAATTGTTTCTGACATTTCACCCATTATTCCCTGAGCCTCCTCAAAGGACGTAAATAGCTCATAATTCTCTTGCGAGAGCAAGTGTGAGCTGCAGAAATATAAACACCACAGCATTGCTATAAGCCAGTTCTCAGAATATGGATGTTGGTCTGCAGAAAACGAAGCAATCGACAGAGATCAAAAATCTGTCTCCGATACGGTTGGTGTGGCAACTAAAAGAGTTGGGCTGATTTCTCCTCTTCCAGATACCCAGAACTAAACATCAGGAACAATTAAAAAATTGTGGTCTTTTGTAAATTACTCCCAGAAGAAATCTTGGAAATCTTTCATTTTAGTCATTTCGGTCCACTGAACCATAAAGCTATTATGAATGAACAAAAATACTAGAGAGAAAATTGAAATACAACGGTAATTAACAATATGAATATATCAAAATAAAACCCAACTGGCGGGATGTGGCCATCAGACACTTTCACACTGTGGTGACCGCGGCCAGGTAGGGCACCTCTGATTTCATACTTTCTCCCTGAAAAGGGCATCTCTGGTTTCATACTTTCTCCCCCCGAAGTGACCAAAATCTGAGCAGCCCCAAGTGATGGGAGGGGGGGGAGAAGAGGGGACGAGAGGCTCTCACAATTTCTGTCTTTCTCAAAAGCCTCGTAGGTATAAGCAAGGTGTCCATCTTGTTTACCTTAGAATAATAATTAATAATTCTCATTTTAGGATCTTCCTTTCTGTTACCATATGCTAAATGTCAACAAAGGATTATAGGGAAAAATCATTGAAAATGTGCAGCTATCACAAATAGAGATTTCCCTATGGGTTCTCTAATACTTTACAGACAAATGTTAAAGATTTATTGCACATGAACATCAAACATGGTTTTACTACAGTTCTCATTTGGATCAAATTGACACATTTTACATTCTTTTTAGCCTAATGAGATTCTTTCACTACACATTATATTCCAAGTGACCTCGTACATTAAATTTGTGGCATGGAACAAACCCACTGATATAACAAAGCCCTTTTCTTACCAACTTTTGTATGTTTTACGAAAAGAAAAGAAAGAGTTTAACAGAATCATGTCCTGAGCATTCATTTTCTAATTGCTGCTCAAGATAAAGTAATGTATGTACTGTGCAGGCTAACATGTTATGCCAAATTTTCAGTGTTCACAGTTCACTATTCTTTTGAACTTTGATTGCAATCTGAATACACACAAGTTCAGACATAGTCCAAATTTTTAAACTTGTGCTTAATACATGAGTGGGTTTCTGCTCATAGACAAAGCTCCTGGAAGGATTTTGCCTTTGGTGTTCAGAATCAGGTCCCCAAAACTGACCAAAACCTGGTTGCTGGAGTCTGACTTCTGATAGCAATTCACTGCAAAAACCTTCCCAGCAGCTTTGCACAGTGCAATATTTGTTTTTGCACATGATTAGATGATTAAATAAAAAAAAAAAAAATCTGTACTGGAAAGTAATTTTTTTTTTTTTTTTTTTTGGCTTATCAAAGTGATTAGTAATGGAATGTAAGTTTTTAACACTGTGCTGTAATGTTGTACCAGGAGAAGGTAGCAGATGACCTTGAAAGGAGGTGAAAGGAAACTAGAAAATGTTAATTAAAATTATTAGTGCTGTTTGAGGTGCTTATCTTGTTTACTGCTAAGGTGTTGCTCCCTTCTGCATAATTAGGGGTAATTTTACTTACTTTCAAGTCTGTAATTTTAAATATCACAAAGTTTTATCTTCCAACAAGAAGTAATTCATTATTGGTTTGTATGTAACTGCTTGATGTTTTAATCAATATATGCAACTTCCAGAAAGTCTGTTAGAATTTGTCAAGAGGTTTTATACATCTTTTATACTGTAGGATTAGGCATGGTATATGAAGCCGAAATCCCATTTAGTAATGAAATTTAAACATAATTCTGTGTTTATGATGTGAAGATATATTTTTTGCTTGATCTGTCCTTTTCCGTTTCCCTTTATCCATGATTATTGGAGGACAATGATATCTGGAAAACAAACCAGAGTGAAGTTAAATCCATTTGAACACAAAGAGTTACTGTCAGTTAATCCTAATAGAGACAATACCGATTTTTTAACTAAACTGCTTAAGAAATGAATATGTCTTGCATGCTTTCAATTTGTTTTAAATCCTAATATGCGGAGCTCTTTGCTGTTGTCTAATATTTGCATAAAATATTTAATCTTGTACTTTAAATTAATGATATTAAAGGTCTAAATGTTTGAAAAATGTTGTTGTCAGAACAATGTAATCTTTTCTCTCCAGACTTCTTCATATAATTGTGGTGCCCTTATCCTAATATACTTGTAACCTTCCTCTGCATTGTCCTGCGCTGAATGTACTCTGCCAGGACTTTCTTAATTTAGAGATTTCTCTACTTTATTTTTTAATGTTAAACAGTGGGGCGGGGAAGCTCCTCCACTCATCAGGACGTGCAGCAGAATGAACTAGTTCCCGAAATGGGCTGTGAGATGGAAGGGCACGAATGGGGGTCTGGGCATCAGTGGGTGGTGGGATGCAGGGATGGGGGTGGTGAGTGCTATGGCCCTGCTCCTGGCTGGCTCCACTGGCATGAGCAAGGGGCACTTTTAATTTTGCCTGCTGTAGCAGTTGTGATAAAAATATCACTGCTCTTTTATCTTCAGCAGAGCAATTAATGACATGCAGGGTACTTGAAGTCCCGTAATTTTTTAACCACTGGCATAGTAGGTAGAAAGAAGCATACCATTGCCATGAGGCTTTAATTAAACCATGAAAAAAAATGGAAAATGTCTTCAGGAGTACATATTAAAATAGGCAAGTAGCTTCAATTCATTTTCTTAAATTTATTGAGTACTGAGCAGGTTGAAAGTTTGCCGGGTTAATGTAATAACTTAATACAGAAGTTGTGTAAGGGAATATACCCTCTTTTTTGTGTATGCTTCATGAGTCAACTCTGCCTACAGGTGGGTTGAGCTGAAGTGGTGTAAGCAGGTCATTAATTAATTAAACAAGCTAAAGCCAATGTGTACTCTGTGAAGAACAGGGAAGTGGGGGGTTTAAGTTTGTGGAGCCCCATTGCTGTTATGGGGCACAGGCAGGCTTGTGTCCTTCGTTGCCTATTGATGAAGATCATCCTGGAGGAAGAGTTACAACCAGGAGTCTGAGTAAAGAACCAGCAGGTGCCCATGGTGCAATGCTTACCCTTTTGTGGATGGAAAGGGATTCAAGGCATTCAGTGTCCACCTGCAATTACCTGTGTAAAATAAATACAGTGTGTTGTAATGTAGCTCATGTGCATGGACTAAATTGTCACTGTAAAAGTCACAGGGCAGTGCCCAGGCCACCACATGTACCCTTGTTTCTCCCAGCGGCATC
Organism: Anas acuta; assembly: GCF_963932015.1. Taxonomy (NCBI): domain Eukaryota; kingdom Metazoa; phylum Chordata; class Aves; order Anseriformes; family Anatidae; genus Anas; species Anas acuta. Next base: position 36,427,384 of record NC_088985.1, on the reverse strand, counting down.
CCACTCGCTGACCTTCGTGGCTGAGCAGAACAGCCGCTGTCGCTGCTGGGGTGCCGCTGTAGGATGCCCGGTGTTGGCTCCCTTAATTCCTCAGTTACCACCTCCTCGGTGCTGCAAAAGTCCCTGCAGCCGAGCTGCTCTGACAGCAGGAGCTGCCAGCCTGGGGAGGCTGCGAGCAGCCGCCAGCCGGAGCAGAGCCAGGACGCTGGCATGGCCGGGAGGGTCCTGCCAGCTGCCGGGCTCGTCCTGGCTCCTCTCTTACTCTGGAAGAGCTGCTGTTTCATGGTGACTGCTCAAAAGCAGGAGCTACAGCATAGCAGCCAGGTTGGGGAAGAAAAGGAATTAATTCAGCTTGGAGATACAATAGACGAGGAAGGCAGTAAGGCAAAGAGGCACATGAAGAATCTCAAGAGCAGAAGACAGCAATATTTTCAGGGATTTATGTGGCACTAAAAGGGATGTATTATGGCAAGTAGATGAAAGGACATATTATACTGCCATATTTGATGCATGGCCACATAATCACACTAAACTGAATTTTGAATAAGAATGGAAGAAGATTCCTGTAGTCAATTGGAACTACAGGGAGAATTTAAATAGTAGACCTAATAATATGAGGAGCTGCTCTTCTCAGCGGCATGAGGTTAACATCGGTACTCCTGAGGAGGAGAGCCATGGAAAAATTAATGGCACAAGTTGTCAGAATTCCCTTGTTTTTATGTCAGAGTGCACGAGTGCCCAAGCTCTGGCTGTGGTTCACAACACCATGGGGAGAGGTGTGCAGAGACAACCACTCACTTTCTGCATCACTCTGCTCTTCCTTTGAAGACCTCCCAGCCAAACAATGGTGGCACCCAGGTATTTTCTTTGATTCCATTTGGCTTGCCCAAAGAAGACCAAAACCTGCAAGCACAATGCCAAGCTTGAAGAGTTTTACCTGCACTGTCCCCAGATCTGTGCCAGAGCATGAACCATGCATGCTCAGCCATCACTTAGTCCAGGTTCCCGTGAAAGGCTCATGAACCAGAGCAAAGCTCTAAAGAAACCTGGTCCAAGTCTCACATTTGTAACAAAGCTCCAAACCTGGGCAGTTTGGGGCTGTTTGTTCCAAACATTTCAAACAGTTCCAGTGACATCTAGTGGGGAGGAAACCCCTGTGAACGGCTCCAGTCTTTCGGAAAAATCCCATTATCCTTTATTTTCTTTTAACCCACTGGGCAATAGTTTCCTACTGAAAAAAACTCAGCTGTGGTTTGTGTGCCATACACCATGATTGAAAAATAGTTTCATAGTCCACTGAGAATTTCTCCTTTCTGGAAACATTTCATATATTAAGGACCATTTGGAATTTTCTCTGGGACATTCCACTAGATCTAAAATAAACTCATGAAAGAAGGTCACAAAGTCTTAGGGAAAAAAAAAAAAAAGAAAAAAAAAAGAAAAAAAAAACACCTCTTGGAAATTTAAATTACTCGGAAAACAACAATAAAAATCTCAGTCCGATAGTTGCTACGCTATTAAATATAAGTGTAACTAAATATAGTTAAACTGATATAAAATTAGCTAGGAAGCAAAACCAGGTCATCTTTATTCCCTTCCATCTCACGCTGTCCTCTGCACTGCCTCCCTGCCCACCTTTAGGACATTTTTCTTTCTGGCATTGCCCATTAAATGAAGAAGAGGCTGCAAACACCAACCACACTTGGCTTACTCACACAGCAACATTTTTCTTTTATTTCAGTCAGGTTGAGCAAAAGTCCTTTCTGAAGCACTTGATTCCCTCACATCCTTTTACTCCCTCCACTTTGGGCACTATGCAGTGCCACCCAGGTTGTTCTCAGTTAAGAAGCAGCTCAAATTTTAGGCTCACAAGACACAGCTCTATACAGCAAATGTCACTGCTGAACAGGTTTCCTGAACAAGGCAGGTGTATCACCAAGGTATATGGTCATTTTGTAGAAACGTGGCACTGTGCTAACAGGGAAAGTTGCTAACGTCAGAGAGGTGGCCATTCAAAGCTCAGAAGTAAGGTCTCAGTATTTCTCAGGAAGAAAGATCATGGCAAAGCAAGAATGCTTTTTTTTTCCTTAAATGGAAGGATTGCACCACTAGAGTTTGGAGGAAACTTATGCATGTACATAGTCCTTTTAGTTCCTGAATTAGGAACACTGGACTCGTGACTTTTTGTACATTTTCAAAAAGTAGAGAAAGAAATACAATATTACCTTTGGGTTGTTGTGTGGGCGCAGTTAAACTGACCTGCCACTGCAGGAATCTCACAAGGTCCAGAAGCATCAAAGCTTTGAAAATGCATAGTTATTTTGAAGCTTGTCCAACCAATGTAGGCTGTGTGGGCTTGCAAAATTTGTCTGAAAATTTCACAAGAACTTTGTTTCTCCCAAGTTTCCAGTTCTACCCTTGATCCTGGCTGGAGTCTGGACCTACACTCACAAATACATATTAAAAAAGAATTAGAAACAACATTTAGCCTGGTTGTTTTTAAAAGTTTCAGTTTTATTTTGCAATAAATTTTGGATGCAGGCTCTAAGAATCATGTTCCTGTGACAAGGGCAGCTGTGTTTCAGCAAAGAAACTGAAATGAGTCACCGGTTTTCTTTCTCTCTCATTTTTGTTTTCCTTAATCCAAGAAAAAAAAATAATAATCTAGACTGAAAAATATCAGCTTTGCTCTTTGTGGATGGGAAAGACAGAAAAGTTCTGTTCCCAGGTCTTGCAACAGAACTGGTGTGTGAACAAGACTCTTCACTTCAGCCGCTGCATTGCAGCCCCTCCAGCTAAAAGTGTGCCCAAGCTCGTCATGGCTGACCGGCACCCTGCAAAGCACTTGGTGATGCATGGAAATCTGACGGCTCAGATGGTGTGGAGCCTCCTCCTTATTTTCAGATAACAAAGGCAGCTGAAAATTGTTTCAACTGTTTCCCAAACTTTTTTTTTTCCACTCAAATTATTGTGTTTTTGTTTTTTTTTTTTTTTGGCACAGAGAATTCAGGATCCCACCTGCAATGGGAAAAGATGTGTGCTGGAGATGCTCTCCCAGCTAAATCTTCTATGGATGAGGTTGAAAACTTCTGGGTTCAATAATCCCTGCTCTTCATCACAGCACAGTAATTCAACATTAGTTCACACTTGTAAAGTACTTGCAGTTTTGTAGAGAGAAGCAAAATTATTTATCATGTTCCACTTTAACTTCCTTCAAAATGCTTGGAAACTGTATTTTGTTATTCTTCGTTGTAAAATCACTGATTTTTTTTTTTTTTACAGTACATTTGTATTGCTTTTGTGAAATAGCAAAACAAAGAAAAAAAAAAAAAAGAAACAAACGAAAAACACCAAACCACATTCTTTTCATAGTATTAATTTGGTTTGGTATAAAAATCAGTTTTTGCCAATGAAAATGCATTCCTTTTCGCAAAGACATGTCTTGGTCTCTATTGTGCATGCGAAGGCGTTGAGGTCAGAGGGTAAATTTCTCTTAGTTTCAGACTATTTCCATGGCTGGATATCACATGATTAGCAGTGTTTGGTCACTGCTGGGAGAGACTGGAGAGAAAGGAAGGTCAGGTGGGTGTCTTGGGAGAAAATCAGAGAGAATTACTATAAAATATGTGCAGTTAAGTGAGAAAATCAGCATCTGCTAGCTGTTTTTTATTCTTTCATTTTTTTTTTTGAAATCGGAGGAAATGTTATGAACACATTGTTTTGGGGTTTGTTATAATTCTGAAGGGAGAAAATGATGAGGATGAAGGTGGGAGCTTGGAGAACGCGAATAGGAGGCGAGCATTGACAGCAGAAGCCGTAACAACAATATTAGTTTTCATGATGACTTCAATCCCACAGAAGACAAATTAGGTAAAGAGAGAAAGAAACCACCTCTCTGGGTTCCTTGAAGCCCTGGTTGTGAAGCTCTTGGACATCTGGGGAGATGTTGCCATATCCAAACCAGCCCAAACCAGCCCAGCTTCAGCTAAGGATGTGAAGTCAAGTCCAGGAGCCTCTCTGGGTAGATATAAGCCCTGCAAAGGTCTTTTCCAAGGGGAGCTCAAAGGCTGCTCCTTCATGCCCTAAACACACAGATTCTACAGGCAGTGGGAGGTTGTTACCACTTGATCATATTCTGCAAGCTTGGTGCTGCCACCTTTTTCCCCTCCGAATCCAACCCTTTGGCAATGATGTGAGCCATGGAGAGAATTTGGGGCAGAGAATGTGGGCTACAGAAATTGTCTTTCTCTCCAAATCTGACTTGTAGTCTTTTTGAATAACTACAAGAAAAGTTTTGATTATCCTGTAATTATGATTTTGTAAGGGCACTATTCTTCCTCCCCTCCTCCTATGGGAATGCCCTTCACTGATGAATAAATCTCAAAAATCTCCCTCCTCGGGACACTTCTGCTCTGTTTTCCTATCACAGCAGTGAATCCTGCCTGGCTGCTTGTCCTGAGCCTCTCACTTGCTGCACCTAGCTTACTTCTTGAGAAGTTTCCCCCACGGCCCATTTCAGAGTGATTCAGTATAACCAGGATGGAATTGGGAATCTCTTCAAACCTGTAGCAACTCCGAGACAGTAGAAGGTGCACTCAGAAATGATAACCTGCTGGCTGTCTCACATCAGCGGCACAGGGAGCCCAGAGAAGTTTAACACCTGCTTTGGAGATACTCCATTTCTGATCTGTTGATGTTTAATAGCTGTGAATATTAAGTTAATGTTTGGGAAGTTATGGGTTTTGACATTGCCTTCGGCATTTATCATATCTATTGTCCTTCAGGGGATGCTGTGAAGGCCCTCCGTGCGGTCGGGGAGGCAGACCACCATCCAGCTGGGCTTGCTCTAGGATGCAATAAATAAAGCGTGGGGGAAGACACCGCTCTGCCATACGGTCCTTCCCTCCACCTTGCAGTTGCATCCAGCCCTGCTTTTGCTGCTCCTGAAAGGAGAAACTTCAGTTTCTCTTCTTGCAGAGACCTCCACAGCCTGCTTGTTCCTAAGTGCCAACAGAGAGGAAAAGTTCAGTCAGTTGCTGCTGCTGCTGCTGCCCTGTTCTTGCTCGGGTTCCTCTTCAGCACCCACTACAAGAACTTAGCTGTAAGCGTAAGGTCTCCTCTCCTTCAAGAAGAAATACAATATTCAAAGTGTGTTCCTGATAGGTGGTTTGGCAGGTGCACAGGAGAGGGTGGGACAGCCCCTCTGGGGGGTGTCAGCCCCCGCGCCCTGCAGCCCCTGCACCATGCGCTCAGCCACCGCACGCTGCGTTCAGCCGAAAATGATGCCAAAGAGGCAAAACAAAGCGTATTGTGTTTGGCCTATCTTGCAAAAAATTATGCATTGAAAAAGAATACTGTGGAAGCAGAGTAAGTACAACATACACGGCAAAGTGTCTTGTTGCTTCTCTGAGACAAAGGCAGACAAAATTAATCAGTGATGATTTGTTGTGCCAGAAAATGCACGCTTCTGACTATCTGTGGCAGATTATTGCCAAGGAAATAGTTCCTCAATATCCCAGGCACATTCCTGACCTGTATATTATGAAGTTATTTCTGCTTTATGATTTGTAACCTGTAAAATGCCTCTGATCTTAATAAATGAGAGCTTGTTGCCTCCTGAAATCCACTGTATTTCATCTTTTGCTTTCCTCCTTTGGCAGTGTTGTTATTTAGACTGAGTTAACATTAGTATTCTCTCTGAGCATATACACTTCCATGAATTCGATATCATCGCTGCGAGCTAGCACCCTTAGGACGCTATGACACCATCCATATGACATATGATCATGCGTGGAAGCATAGCTGGAGGCTTTATGGAAAACACTGAGGATTTCCCAACCTGTACTTTTTTTTTTTTTTACTTTTTTTTTTTTACTTTTTTCTTTTTCCACTTCCCCACAAGAAAATGTCGTGGACGTTTTTAATTGTTTAATCAAGCCTATGACCCATGGCTAGGTCTCGAAACTTAATAGTAAACCCATAGCAAGCAAATTACACGGGGCTGTCTTATCAAAAGCCTTCCTATAGAATAGTTCAAGTAGCCTGAGGTTCAGCCTGATCCAGCTTCTGAAAATGAAGGGCCTTACCCTTGGTCGATGTATAGGAGTTTTTTCAATGCTTATGGGGGTTCTGGTGGCAGGACAACTGGCGTGCTGCCACAGTGGGACATTGCATGTCCCAGGTGGGTTCCCTCGAGCTGCCCAAAGCCACCCTTTGCCAGTTATATGGGAAAATCAATATTCTTAGAAAACCCATGGCATGAACCCCTGCTACATCTCCCAGTGCCTCAGATGCAAACAGCACAAAAGGATGAAACTTGCCCTTGCCCTTATGAATTGCATGGGTTCCCCAGGAATTTGGGAACCATGGCTCCCACCCTGTGCCCACAAAGAGCGAGGTGCTAAGTCTGAGCAAACATTTTGACATTCAAGTGATCCAGATTATTTCATTGTGCTCAGCTCACCACATTTTCAGTAAAAAGGAGAACACCAGCACATCACCAGCAGTAACACCAAGAGATAACAGCTGAATGTGGGAGCACTCATGGTAATGGAAGGCTGGGTGCTCGGGAGAGGTAGGTGGAGGGCAGCATCCTCCCCAAAAGCCATAACACAATTCCAGCCCCTGCAAGCCCTGAAAAAGCCAGACATCTCCTGAAACCGTTTTACGAGTGCACATGGAGAAACTGCAGAAAATATAACTGTTTGTGAATAAAATGGAAATTAGTGCTGTTGTGTTCACCTGTAAGTTTTCCTTTAAAGCCAGTGATTGCATTTGAAACCTGCAATTCTCAACAAAAAGAGAAAAGTTCAGTGCTGATTGCTGGATATTTGGACCTCCCAGTGCAAACATTAACTGGCTGAGAGGCACTCTGGAATGTAATGAAGGAAACAATACTGGGAAGGGAGCCAAACGCAGAAACACTGGCGCCTGCAACCTAGGGATTTGCCTCCTAGTAATAGGAGCTGAACAAGGCCCAGCACTTCTGTTAGGCTGGAAATGACATACTGTGATCCTTGACTTAGCCAAAGGGATTTTAAATGGAGGAAAGAGCTGGCAAGACAAAATCTCCTGCACTTTTCACAGTGTTTTCTAAAACAAGCAAAGGAAATCAGGAGAAAAGACTGTAGTCTATTACATTTGATCCAGTTAAGTCAAGAGTGGAAGCTTTTTAACTGCTGTTATTATTTTTTATACTTTCTCATCATGTCACACCACCCAGAAAGCACAGACATAAAGCAGAAACTTGAAACTGCTTTCATTCAAGAAGAAGGGCACCCCAACATTGCGTTATTGACAGGAGGTCTGAAAAAACTGACAGCTGCAGAAATTGTACAGTTGAAGTTCAATTCCCAGGAGCGGGAACAATATACTGATGGTATTAATTCCGTTTGGAATTGTTAAAATAAGAAAAGGTTATGGGCTGAGGAAGGGACCTGGTATTTTTTTTCTTGTAACAAAGGCGAACCTTCCTTCTTCCCTGGTGTCCTTGGACTGTCATCTCCAACCTTTTGAAACTGTATCTGATTATCCATGTGGCAATTAATCATAATTAAGCAGGCTTGAGATTTGGAAAGGTACAAAGAAGGTGGCTATAGATCTGGCTTTTGTCCTGAGTAACCTCTTTTTTTTTTTTCTCTCTTCTTTTTTTGGCTGCTGAATCTTGTGTTCAGAGCCATGAGAGGGAGGACTGCAAAACTGCGTGGAAAAAAAAAAAAAAAAAGAAAGAGAGGTAGAAATAACAGAGAATGCATTTGTGTGTGTGTGTGTGTGTGTGTGTGTGTGTATTTGCACGTGCACGCTTTAGCACCAGAGCCACCGGCATCCTGGTTGTTCTTTCTTTCTTTCTCTTTTTGGACATCGCAGTCCCTAGAAACTAAGTTCCAGCAAACTTGGACACAGCCCGTTTCCAAGAGGAAGCTAGGTAACAAATTACCTTTCTAATGCCAAGTGATTTGGATCCATTCTTACAAACCAGATTTTTTCAATTTATTACAGGAAAACATTCAATCATTATACGCTGGCACTCTGTCTGGGGCACATGGAACACCATTCTACCCACCCCGCCCACATCCAGTTTTTAAAGGCTTAGTAAGCCCAGAATGTCTTCTTATTAAATGTTTTATATATTTATAATTAAAATACTGGGCTGGCATTAGAATCATTTTAACAGATGTAACCTGACACAGGCTTTCTCTGCCCAGGGTCAGGCTGGGAAACAATGGCTTCTTTAACTCCTGCCTTCTGCTCAGGTTTCTGTTTGCACATGGGTCCAATTTGTCCCATTTATGATTAGGTTTAAGTAAGTTGATGTGCTATTTATTTAGGAGAATTGCCATTTCAGACTATTACCATATTCCCCTACAATATACATTACAGTGTGGTCTATGCCTGCACTGTCCATTATTAGGTTATTATGGTCCCGAATATGGTCCCAATTCACCAAAACAACAACAACTAACTTGATTCAGGCATTAAGTGATTTACTGCAGCCCTTTACGTTGGAATTAGCGTACATACTGCTCGCAAAAGCCAACACCCCCCTCCTCACCCCCAACCCTAAAGGCTTACAAGGGCCATGTGCTGGCATGTGAAAGAGACTTAAATGTCTAGGTAATTGATTTAAATGTCAGGTATGAATGCTGGGCAGGGAAAAATGAAGGGGCAGGGTCTGCCTTCTTGTAAAACAGACCAAGGTGCTGCTCACCGTCACCGAGTGTGGCAGGATTGGGTTCAGCAGTAGGAGATGCTGGGAAGAGCTCACTACCAGCCACCACAGTCTCATCCTGTGGAGCTGACAGTCCCAGTTTCTCTGTGTGTTACCAATAAAATATGCTTGTTCCATCTCTGATGCAGCATTGAGGAAAAGCAAAAGTAATTTATAACGACCGGCCTCAAACATGTGGCTGGTCCTTTGCTCCCCCGCTCTGCAATGCAACCCCCTGCCCCTGCCATAGAGGAGCGTGGTGACTGAAGCCAAAGGACTTTTCAGCAGCTCTTCAGCTCCCCCCAGCTGTGGCAGCCCCTGCCAAACGGCAGCTCACCGCTTCCAAATCCCCGGGCATCATCCCACTGCCTCCAGCACCAGCTGGGGTGCATGGATGTGACCACCTCCCACGACAGGCTCTGAAACTCCGAGACCGTCCCTCCCAGCCGCAGCAAGGGGCTGTGTTTCTGTTCTTGGGCAAAGCTCACGACCAACAGCTGTAATTCACATAAGAATAAATCCATAACCACAACCCCGGTGTGCTCCAAACGCTGCGGTGAACCAGCGGCCGATCAGGCCCAAAGCGCACACCGCGCTCCTGGCACCGCACCTCCCAGCCCTGCCGTGGGGCCATCGGTCACCGGCCTCCAGCCAGGAGGTTCCCAAATTCCTTCCCAATTTCTGTGCTTTGCCAGGCATGTCCCAGCCTCCCTTCCAGTGACTTATTTCTGCACTCTGCCAGGCGTGAGCCCTGCATGACGAAGGAGATGGTGATTGCAGAGCAGCCCTGAGCTTCCTCATCATCTCCTCGTGGGCACCTGCTCAAGTAGTGGCCCACTGACCACCAAGGTGCTCACTTCTGGGTTTTGGAGCTAGGAGGGTGACCACGAGTGCTGCTGGGGGTACCAGGGCCCTGAGAAGCCCAGCAGCCTATGGACCTGGGGCACACAGAGGAGCCAGAGGAGGCTCTGGGCAGCGGGCAGCTCATGGGGCACAGTGCACAGCCCCGACACAGAGCTGAGGTGTGTGGAGGGGGAAGAAGCTGACACCTCAAGAAGCAGAAAAAGAGGGGGAAATAGGGTTGGCTTTTCAGTTCTGCTCCATGCATTGCTCAGCAAGGCCAGGTGGCATGCAGGATTCTTTCAACAGGAGGAAAAAAAGTGGAAATAAGGCTTGTTCTGGACTCAGGGGACCCAATGGTTTTTCTCACGGTGGCCACTCAACAAATCCACTTCCAGGCCAAGGTGAAGGTTGTGAATGGAGATGAAATTCCAGCTGGCTGCTTGCACAGCCCAGGTGGGAGGTAGCCAGAAGCCGTAAGATGCGCTACCACTTAAGAAAAAGAAAACCTTAAGATTTAAAATCCTGCCCTCTCCACAGGCATCCGACATCCACACGTGGCTTCTGCCCATATAGGCAGACTGCTGGTCTGGGGTCTGCAAGGCACCCTGTTAGTAACACACAGATATACCTGGTTCTGTTTAAACCTACATGGTGAATGATATGTCCTGAGAATAACCTGTTAGTAAATTAAACTGAAACCCACAAGAGGTTAGAAAATGAAGTTAAGTGCTCACCGTCCAGGACACAAGTATGGCTAGATTCAAAATTTCGGCCAATGGGGAGGTAAAAAGCAATCACAGTTGCATATTTACTACTCTTTATTTCACTGAGATAAGAAGATGTGAGAGTAACTTTGCTTTTCTCTCTCAGTAGGGGCTTTAAGGTGATCCTTACTTAGACATTTCCAGGAAAACAACAGAGCTAAATGTGAGGATTAAAACTGCAAGCCTGGAGCCCGTGGTTGCTCTGCCTTTTGGAGGTGAGATGGATTTCTCCATGTGGGATCCATGCCTGCCTCCTCCAGTGCCCTGCCCACAGCTCTCCACTGAGCGGGGGCCTCGAAGTGCCCGCAGCACACCGCTTTGGGACCCCTTCCAGGTCGTTTGGAAGTCAGGCTTGGAGCCTGCTCCAGACACCGAGCCATGTAACGTGGAGCTATGAGAACTTGGGAAAACCTGCTTGGCAAAACCTCCTTTTTTTCTTTTTTTTTTTTTTTTTTTTCTCCTTCCCAAATCCCTAAATTGACCAAGCTTGTGAATCTCGCCTGAGTTTGATTAAAGTCAATAGGGAATTTTAAACCAAAGAGGAAAAATATCAGGGTAGCAAGAAAAAACATCTTTTTTTTTTTTTTTTTTCTAATTCTGTAGTGGATTCCTCCTGTGTGGCAGCCCCCCCTTCCCCAGCCCCCCTGAGCACAGCCCCTGGCACGTGCAGCCTGCTGCAGATGGATCGCGCGCGGCACACGCGGCCCTGCAGAGCTGGCACACAGATGTTGGCGTCGCGCTCGCCAGCCAGGCAGCGTTTTGGGGAGATGGCATGCTGCTACTGCATGGGAAAAGGAAGGAGGGGGGACTCCACTGAGGCTGGGGAGCCCCCCTGCCTTCCTTGGCTGTGGCACCTGTCCCTATTCCCAAGCCAGTTCCATGGGGGCAGCAGGTGCGCTGCCTTGGGGGGCTCCTCAGTTCTCTCCTCCCTGTGGATCTAATTGCTTTAATTTGGGTGCAGTTGTGGCCCCCACCGCTGGAACCAGGTTCAGGACTCACCAGTACCAAGGGATTTGCTGTGGGATACGCTGAGCAGCATGCTGGGGCCTGATCCAGCCAGGGGCAGAGGATGCTGAGCACTCTCAGAGGGGCTTACTCTACAGTTTAGCCACACAGACCATTGCTGCTCAACTTTTTAAAGATTTTTATAATGTCCCTGACCTTGTTTGTGTGGATGAGGACCACATGTGACTTTAAGTCTCACTTTCTCTATGAAGGGTCAGGCCTGGACTGAGTTATGTGGGGAGGTGTTTCCCATCCTGACTTTTGCCTTTTCCTTGCATGCAGGAGGTGACATTCAGAGTTAAGACAGCGTGTTCTGTGGAGAAGATGGACAGGAGAATCAGCAGGAAAGCTCAGGAGGTGAAGGCACCTCCCAAGCACTGCTACTGGTTCCCTTCAGTCTCAGGAGAGCTGCTAGCTGAGCACTCTCTGGAAATGTCCACAGAGACCCTACACCACAACCCTGCATCTCTCCTGCCCTGCAGCCTTGGGGACCTCATGAAAAAGCTGAAAGCCAGAAAAAAATATAAACAAACAAAAAAAAACTGTGAAATGCTGCTGGCATATAGCAATCCAGGAGGGGATTTGGAGGCTGGAAGACAAATGCAGCCCCATCTCCTGCTCAAAACCAAGCAAGATCAGGTTGGGTTGGCTGTAAGTATCTGTTAAACAAAATAATCTGAATGTGTACATGCCCTTAAATTTGCATGGAGCTCCTTACATCAGAGTCCTGCTACTAGAACAAATACAACATTGCACTTATTCCTACAATGGTATGAAAAGGACTGAGAAGTTTTGGTCTGCCCCCTAGTATGGAGCAAGACACTGTGCCACTGCATCCTGTCAGCAGCTCCCTGTCTCCTTAGCGCGAGCTCCGTCTCTGTTATGGGATTGTGATTTCAGCTTTTGCACTTTTTTTCTTTTCCCAAAAGTGTTCTTAATAGTTCAGCTTGGTGGACCGAATATCCAGAATAAGCCTGCCGTTTGGGGATTTTATATTGCCGTGCACAATCTATAGCTGTGCATATACCTGCTGGGGTATGTATGTAGGTGTATGACTGAAGTTCACGTCTCATGAGCCAGTTTTTAAGACTATCAGTAATGGGTTTTTAGGTTTTACTAATTTTGTTGGAAGGGTTGTCCAGGGGTCATGCAGTCCTACCTCCTTCTCCTAGTAGGTCCAACTAGATACAGAATGTCTTGTCAAAGCAAATTTTGAGTATGTCCAGTGTATCCAATTCAGATATTTGAGCAGCAGATAATTCCAAAATATGCAGACATCTCGTAGCCTCCCCCGAGCCATTTACATTGAATTCTCAACAGTTTGGGGGGGCTTTTTTCAGTGTTTCTGAGCAGTGATCTACCTAGGAGCACAGCTCAGCGCAGGGCTGGAAATGGTCGCGACAAAACCCTGTTTAAAAGTCTGTTGTAGTACAGATCAAACCGAGGAAACCTCATCCTGCCATCTGGAGTCCGACCGAGCTGGTGGAACGGCGCCAGGTTTGCGGAGGTGCTCACAGGCACCCAGCTACTGCTGGCACCAAGGATGTGGTGCAGGATGGAGCATCCTCGGGATGCATGAAGCTGGGCTGGGGACACAGCCGGGAGGGGGGCACACCAGCAGGGGAGGCATCCCCGGGGGAGGCAGCCCAGCCTCTGGCTCTTCCAAGGCCTGCTCAGTGCTAAATCGCAGGACCTCTCTTCTCACATGCTTCCCTCTCTCTCTCTCTCTCTTTTTTTTTTTTCATTTGCTTTGTGTTTACTCTGGCCTTGAACCGCTTAGCTTTGCTCCAGGCACAAAATCAAGTGGCTTTCCTCTTGTTCTTCTCTTACCTGGCCTCAGATACAGCAAAACCAAATCCTCAAGGAAAATTTAATGCGCTTCATATTGGCTCCCTCAATAGCAAAAGGGAAAAAAAAATACAAAAAGACAAAAAAAGACCCCCATCCCCACACAGCCAAACTTTATGGACTAGCAGCAAGCACTCTCCTCCCTGCCTCTAGGGAAGTGGAGGGATCTTATTTATTTTAGCAGACCGTTCATTAGCTATCAAGAGAGAGGGATGGATGCACTCAGACAGAGAAAGCTGGGGTATAAAGCTGCAGCTAACAAGTCAGCGCTGTGCACACTCCTCACGTACCCGGCCCACTGGAGAATTGTGCGAATCACTCTGTAAGGCAACAGCTCTCACTGATCTTTTGGACACCTTGAGAAAATAATGTACTTGAAGGCACCGTGTCAGAACTTAGGCCGTATTTCTGCTTCCCGCTTTACCTCTTAAACCAAGGGGAGCCTCCCCTCTGCTTTCAGCCCGTTCTGGACCAGGCCTGAGGAGCTCACTGCTGCTTGACCTGTGTTTCGCCTCGTGCAACCTCGCACCTCGAGCTGGAGGCGCGGTGATCGCAGCGCTTCTCTTGGCTCTTGCTTTCCACAAGTGCGAATTTCCTGTTGGCTCTGTTTTGTGCATTTTGATATTTAATTTTTTTATTTTATTATTATTTTTTAGCCACGCTCTTCACCCCAGGCCTGTGAGGAATATTCAAGAGGAAAGTGAAGGTCAGGAAATGAAGTTCCCAGGCGCTGAGGGTTTTGCTGTGGTGAGCTGTGAGCCTGCAGCTGCGCACGGTTATGGGAAGTCCTGGCTGCCCCTGCACACTCCCCACAGCAAATATCAGCTCTCTACCCCATCATGCTTTTACCTTCATGGCGTCAATGCACTGACAGATACGAGATGTTGTTTTGCATGAGGGAATAGTGTAGGTTACATCCTCAGCTAGTGCAAAATGGCATAATGACATGCTGATTGATACCCGCCAGTAGACTGGCTCAACAACTGGTTACCCAAATACAGGTAAAACCCCTGGTAAGGTGAAATTTCAAAGCTTCTGTGTCCCTCGACACAGGAAGATGCATGGAGGAAAGGTGCATCCACAGGGTCCCTCAACGCTGAAGCTTGAAGGCACTTAGATACTGGTAGGAAATGCTGTCACAGCTTCTAGCAATTAAACTAAAACGAGGAACGTGGCACTCAGGAAACCAAAGGAAGGATGTGTGAGCAAAGACTGATTGTGTGGTTACATGAACCTGGAGCTGGAATTCATACATTTCCAGACTTTCTAGAATTGGCTGAGTTTCTTCTAAAACCAAATATGTCCCACGAGACTTAGTCCCACAATCTCGCGCCGCGATGCATGCACAGCTCCCCGCTGCCAGGTAAAATGCTGCTGCTGGAAAAGTGACCGTCTTTGAAGCCTATTCAAATGAGTTTAAACATGACTCTCTGTAGTTGCTTTTGAGAATAAATATAAGCCTAGAAAGGAGAACTCACATTGCTCTATAAGCAACAAATTTACCTCGGTGTTCTCATTCTGCATGGGAAATATCAGCAATTTTGTGGTCAAGCTCATTATTTGCTTTGTACAGGACTGCGATGTTTTAAGCCAAGGAACGAGCTCTGCTCCTCATTCATGTAATCAAAGGGCCGAGTATTCCTACTGATATTTAATACATTTCATCTCCATCTTTTAATGCATACATTGAAGTATACTGTATCTTTAAAAAAAAATCTCAGCTTTGACTGTTAATTTAGCTTCCCACATACAGTCTCATTTACTGTTATCTATTTTTATTCTCACTGGGGATTAGGTAAGCAACTAGCAGTATTTCCAGCTGTCCTTTTAGCATCACTATTTGAAAACTGTAGACCACAAAGAACATAATTACAAAAACAAATTGCTGGTACAACTGCTCCGTTAATAAGCAGGGACCTGTTGTAAGTTCTGAAACTTAGAAAGACCATTTCAGTCTTCAGTTTTCATTAAACTGTGGCTGCAGAGAGCAGATATAATTGCATTTCTTTTCTTTTTAAAGGCTACAGGTTACCTGAAGTAATTTGTATATAACTTTTTTCTCTGTAAGTCCAAATCACCTCTCTCAATGGAAAACATTACATCTGAGGGGTCATTCCGCAAGTGTTTTGCATTAGTGCAAAAATTGCATTCATGTACTAAGATGTTTAAGCACCTACAAAGTTGTCGCCAACCATCTGCACTGCTGGTAGCACTAAATCAGACGGGTACATACGTAAAGCCAATGTAATTTATCTGTCAAGCAGTATTTCATTTAAAACATATTCCTGTAAAATATGAAATACTTAGAGGCACCCACTTTCCTATTTGAGTTTGATGTTTTCCATTACTGCATGAGTAAAATTGTCTTTTTAATGGACCAAGAAAATCTTTGTGTGCTGCGGCTCCAGCATTAGGAAAGGGGCTTTGATTTGCATTATGTTAATAGGCAATTACCAGTGCATGAGAAACGGAAGATCTTGCATGTCTGTGTGTTTTGGGGGCTGCTCCCTCGGCTCCTCTCCAAGCACTTGGACCAGCGAGGATGCCAGCTCAGGTGAGCCTTCCCACTGCAACTCCATGCACAACACAAGCACCTGATCCAGAGCAAAACACATAGAAACCAAAGTGCTGTTTCACAGCCTTGTAGAGAAAGCTAGGTGAGCTTTATGAAGCTTGAGTTTAATCTTTGACTCAGATTCCTGTGAGAAGCCTTCTAAGTCTGGAAATACCTTGTAGTGTGCTTTACCATTCCCCGTGAACTGACAGACTTACACGCCATGTAGGCTATGGCACCAACACATATATTTTTAGAGTTCATGAACCAAATTGTATATGCAAAAAAACTGAGGTGGAGGTGGATGGAGAAATAATCTTATTTTGTCCAATTCTGCACATTCTGCAAGGTACAGTGTTAATAAAACATTTTCAATAAACAAACTAACCAGCCATCAGTTGCTGTTTTTAATATAAGACACAAAGTCTCTGTACGATTTTTCCAGATCCTGCACCTGATTAATGACATACCACTTTGGCTGAATTTATGTTCGGGGAAAGTGCAGGGTGTGCTTCCTTCACAAACAGAAACAAGATGTGCAGGCTCCTTCCTTACCTGTACCATATGCCCAAGCAAGCTGGAGGAGAGGATAGGACACAGGCAGCTCGTGGTATGAGCCTCCACTGCTAGCTGGGGGCACTGGGGTGTTCAGGTTTCACCCTCCAAACCAAAAGTCTCAGTTGGCAAAATGGGACAGGATCCCTCCAAGTGAAGTTATTTTAGTATAGCAATGTGAGACATATAAACTGCAAAAATTATACAAGTAGCTGGAGAAATAGAGCATCTGTTCACAGAAAAGACAAATAAGTAATCAAACACATTGTAATTTTAAACATCAGGTAAGTTCTGATCATATCAAAAGAGTGTAAGTTCAGGATCTGCTATTAAAAGAAATATGTTGCTACAATCGGGATATTGATAATGTCACAATAATAATCTCAGTAGTGATAAAACTACATTTGTCTCTGCTCTGCATCTAATGATGCAATTGTACTCAAATTAGCATGTACAGCATCTTGAATGTGAAAACTGAGGCCTTGATACAGTCATAGAAAATCTGATGTATGAGTATATGAAACCAGAGGAACATCCCAAATTTTAAAAACATTCCCAAACTGAATAGCCTCCATATTTAAGAGGCTCATACACATCTACAGCAAAGCTGACTGGAATGAAGAATGTCAAACTTCAGTTTATGTGATTTTCTCCTAGAAAACCCCAAGCTCCATCCCAAACTCTGATGCCTCTTTCCAGCCGTGACTGTTAATTATGGACCTGCTACTTCATGTCCAGCCAGAACACGAGGAGGATCCCTGCACCGGATCGTGCCATACAGCATCTTGCAAGGCCAGTAAGAGTAGAGATGAAGAAATGTGAAACTGCCAGTGGGAACAAGTGGATGTAGAATTTCGTGGTTACTTTTGGCCCTGGATACTGGGGCATGGGTAGCAGACCACTCAGAGCCAGAACCAGCACTTCATAGCTGACATCTCTTAGCAAAAGAATGCCAAATGTGAATGCCTCATACCTAAACGTGCCTCTGGAAAAGAGTACATCTAGTGTTCCTTTTCAGGCTGGCATGGAAAGAGCAACATGACTTTGGTCAAAACAGACCTTGTATAAAAGCATTCACTAAGGGTCCATAAATGTATTGCCTGGTACATCTTTCAGATCCCTAATTCAACATCTCTCTCTCTGCCCTATTTCTCCCACCCAGAGCACAACAGAAACATTTTCAGTGAAAAGATTGCCAGCTGCCTGCCAGGAAGAGTTTCTCCGGAGGATACAGTCTGCCAGCAACAGGGGAGAAAGTGGAGGATGATCTGCAAAGAGGGAGGTTTCTGGGAAGCCTCCATGGCCTGAAAAGGGGGGTGAAAATAAGTGCTTGCTTACACTGTTGGTCTAACTTTTAAATCAGTTTTTAATTGCATGAAAAGCCATCCTCATCCCTTTTGATTACATCCTTCTATTGCCCTCAGAACCACAGCATCTGAACATCTTATTAATAAAAGCTATTTTGGAAAATAAAACTCCTTTGGAATATATGAGGATTAACATTATATATAGACCACGATGGCTTAAAAGAGATTGTTATGGTCTATTGTGCAAATACATATTTACTAGACCTTTTGAAATACAGATCATGCAAATATGTATTCAGGGACTTTTAAAAATGCAGATTATTGACCTGACAGATCATAAAGGCTCCTTTGAAACCATTCTGGGTTACGGTATCATGTAAATACTTATTTAGGCAATTTTTAAGAATTTTTACTACTACAGTCAGTGAAAATCCTCATGAAAATAAATGTTTTGCTCACCTGACAGCCACAGCCATTTCAAAACCTCAATACATCCTCCTGCCATGTTTGCAAACCCCAACTCCATCCTCTCTGGGGGTGGCAGAGCTTTGTTCTGCACGGTACAACATCACATCTCAGTGAGGTGGTGACTATCTGGAGTTATCTGGGTCTGAAACCAAGCTGGGGACAGGGGAGTGGGAGCTGCAGCAAAACATAGTCCCCTAATAAAGAACCTATACATGCTATAGCTCAAGTTTTGGGCATTTAGGTGTTATCTTGGGGTTAGGAAGATGACCAGCAGCCCCATGGGAAGTTCCTTCAGCTCCCCATGCATAGGAAATAACCCTTCTGTCCTCAGCAGAAGACAGCTTGTGCCAATTTCAGAGGTCATGACAAGGTGTGACTGCAGCAAAGGATTACAGATTGTGCCATCGCCTTCCCCACGTGCAGGTGGGGTGATGCCTGTGAAGGACCAGGAGAGGACATATTGCACCAGTGAGACTGAGCACAGGAGAGAGGACCAGCCAGAAAACCTAGAAAGCATCACCCATGGCCAACCCAGGTGAGCACCAAGCATCTACTCTAACCTCACCTACCCCTTTCCCCTCCCATACCTCTGCCCTGCAGCCAACCCACCCGCAGCAGCACCCAGAAAGAGTTGAGCTGGGTAAGAGGGAGCAGGCCCAGGAAAAAAGTTCCTCCGCCCCACCTCAGTTATAGCTTGCCTTCCAGAGGAGGGCAAGAAGAGGTCTTTGCTGATGAAATATTTTATGGCATAAACAGAAAAACAAGGAGTCATCTTGCAGAGGCTACATAGAAGCAGCCGTGCAGACCTAACCTCCAGCTCCCGCAGCACGGGGTGAACTTCAGCCGGTCACTTTGGGGAGGAAAAGAGCATTCCTTAGCAGCAATTTCCTGAACCAATTGGTATTCTCAGTTTCAAACAGATCTCTTATTACTCAATATTAAATCAATAAAGCAATGACATTTGTTAATTTGTATTCAGGCATATGAGTAAGAAAGGAAAGCAACTTTTTTTTTGTATACATGGCCCAGTAGTACAATGGCTGTTATGTTTTGTTATGTGTTATAATAACACAGTCTTCCAAGAATGCGTGCATATGTGTTAAACTGATTGTGCCAGGTGATTGCAACGTTCCTGGAGCACAGACACTGCCTTGATGAATAGTGGTGTAAATGCTCCAGCAATTTTGCACATAAATGTGTCAGCTCTGGTCTACATAATGGAGAGAGGTCCTTTCATGGACTGGATAAAAGTGGGTTTATGAATCATGGAAAAACATGCTTCCCATGGAAAAAAGCATGTTAGTGAATTTTCTTCAGAAAAAATCCTTAAAAAAAAAGCCCTCTGCCTGGAACCTGGCCAGAGCATTTTAGTACTTTTATCATTCTGATGGTCGAGGAGAGCTGTTCATGGTGATTAAGAGGAGTGTGTGGGTTTTTTTAAAGATACAACTACAAACAAAAGGTAGTAAATTTAATTTTCATTAGGGTAAAATTACTGTTCTCTTACTATGAGCAGGAACACACATTAACAAAAACTCCTTGTTACTTTCTCTCTGCAGATCTGGCTTCTATTTTCCGCGGCTATAGGAAGGTTTGACTTAACGTTCACTATTCAACAAGGCACCATAAAATCTCCCACAAGAAAATTTACTGTAGGTGTATAGTAAATCACATAAAGGGTATGCATGCTCATTTATAAAACACAGACTCCTTCCATTGTATGAGCAACAATTAAGGGGCGTACCTTAAGAACACCCCATTTTTAAGGTTATTTTTTGGCAGTTGGACAACTTAAGACAATAAAAATATCTCACAATGGTACAAACATAGGAAAGCATAGGAAAAATCAAAGTTTGGGCAGTTTTTCCGTACTGACATAGCAAGGGGATTTCTGAAATTAATTCTCGCTGGTGTTCTGCTGTTGTGCTTCACACAGCCAGGATGGGCATGGGACATGCAGTGCCCCAGCCTCGGGGCTGGCCACAGACCTGTGCAAGGCTCTGCTGTAGGAGTTCTTCCTGAGCCCTGCTAGCACACAGTTCCCACCTGAACAACAGTCCTGCCTCCACGGGGGATGTTGAGGCTATAAATGGTTACTTGTATGAATGAATGCAGCAAACTCTGAGGTGCAAGCAGCCATCTTCTTGTTGCATTTGGGCTAAATAAAATAACAAAATTTATTTTTTATTCATGCAAGGATGCTGCAAACCTGGACTGAGGTGCCTCGGCTAAATTAGTTCCCATTTCATTTTACCTGTTATCTGAGGGACAAGCATTGCTCTTACTGGCTTTGATGACAAACTCCTATCCAAGTGGGATCTTGCCTGAAACAGTGCAGAAGACGATGTCAAACATCACCCTGCTCTTTGGGTTTTGGTGCATTTCCTCAGTTGCACCTTCTGACCCTCTTTTATGGCTGTGCTACAGAGAGGAGAAATTATTTTGTGTATTGATGCCCCCACCTTGTACCTTTATAGAGAAGAGAATTTCGGAAAAAGGCAGTAAAGCCCTCCCGTTTCATTACCTGTTCAATGAGCCCCTCTCCTCAGGGACGGACAGCCCTGTGCCCACACATCTGACCCATCCCTGGGGCTTCCCACCCTGACCCATGCCCCACTGGCAGGATGCATGGGGAGGGGGCAAAGCACAGACTAGATCATCAGCATCATCACAGGACCAGCCTCCTTCACTTCTTAAAGCTACCCTAGAAGCTAGAATTAGGGGATTTGGGGAAAACAGATCCTGCTGTAGGGCCATAATCAGAGCACCTGAAGTAGCCCTGGTCCCTGGGGAGTGCTGGGGGAAGTGAGAAGCTGGTTACTGCACAGACAAGTGACTGTGAAATCCTGGTTTATTCTTCCTGCAATAAAAGCGTGTTAGTTCATCAAGGACACGGCTCTGCGGCAGCGTCACTTCCACGTGGGGCAGGGCAGCACACGTACAGCTCGGCCCCACCACTCCTCCTGACACCAGAAGAGTCCAAGGCCATAAGTAATTTCACAGTACTTAATATATGGTTTCTGATATTTTGTTTGTTTGTTTGTTTTTTTGTACCCTTTGGCAGCTGACCTCCATAGAAAGGTGCCCATGGGCAGTGGTGAAATATCACTGTAAAGGTACAAGCTCTGCCAGGATGCTTGGGCAGCTCTTGGCCACTCCTGCCCATCTTCAGTCTTCCTTTCTTTACCTTACCACTACAAACCATTTATATTCAGTTACCTAAATGCTTACTTATGGAGTGTATATTCAGATTTCTTCAGGGGAAAAAAAATCCAACAACGCTATTATGTTATCTCATAAAAACCTGGTTACATCAACAGTCTTCTTTATGGTTTTATTCTTCTCCAGCTGAACTTGGAGGTTTTCCTCTCATTAAGGTCAACAGTATAGAAACAAAACTTGACATCTGAACTATAAAAACCTTTCCAGGAAATAATAATAATAACAAAAAAGGAAAACAAAAGCCAAGAACTAAGTGTGATGGAGGGTGCATTGGGGTTTTCCACAAGCCTAACACTGCTCCAGTATCTAACTTTCTGCAGTTTGCTTCCATAATGAAATAAAAAACAACCCCCCAAAACAAACAAAACCCCTCTTTTTGTTGGATGATACATAGCCCAAGAGTTTGTGGACTAGGAATCACAATGGATCAGCTAATATTTTTGAGGCTTGGGGATGTTTCTTTAGAGACAGAACACAGTATTTCCTATAACTCCAGTCCATAGTCTACATAGCACTGCCTCTGCAAAATTCCTCTTCCCAACCCTTGTCTCAAATGTGTCCATTTTCCTTAAACTTCTGATCTCAAATAACCTTGGAGGTTTCACACAATGCAGAGGAACCCCAGAAAATAATAAAGGTATTTTGTGAAATACTGCTTAGTCTCTGGGATAAACCTGGAGCACTGACTTGTATAGCTAGAGGCTTATTTTTAGATCCTCCAGAGAATATGTATGAAAAACGGAAGAGAGAGACAGAGAGGGAGAGAAAGAACAATTTAAATCATCATAACTTCATAAACCAGATTTTTGGTACGATTATTTGATAAAACATAGCTGAAAATATATTTACAATCAAAATGGGTTTATTGAGATTTTAAAGCCATTGCCTAAAAAAAAAAAAAAAAAAAAAAAAAAGTGTTTGCTTTGCATTAGCTCCTCCAAGAGGACAAAACTGTAAAAAAGTAAAAAACAAAACAAAACAAAACCAAAACAACCATAATACCTTAATGAATGTGCCCATTTTCACCAAATTATCAGAATGGCCAGTTTAAAGTCCAATTTTTTTCCCTGTGGAGAGTGGGAAGACTGTCTCTGGAGAGCTCTGAGAGAGAACCTCAACAATTTGCAACTTCATGGTACTGATAAATTGGATTCCCCTTCTTCCCTTTCCCCTTCCCCTTCCTCTTCCTCTTTCCTCTTTCCCTTCCCTTTCCCCTTTCCCTTCCCCTCTCATCTTTTCTCCTTTTTTTCTTTTTCTTTTTCTTTTTCTTTTTCCTTTTCTTTTTCTTTTTCTTTTTCTTTTTCTTTTTCTTTTTCTTTTTCTTTTTTTTTCTTTTTCTTTCCCTTTTTTCTTTTCCTTTTTTCTTGCATTGCCGTTGTAGAAAGGTGAGGTCTTTGTAGAAAGGCCAGGAGGGAGAGGGCTGTATGGAAAGGGAAGTATATTTTACGGCACTTTCATTACTCAACTTGATGAGAGCTAATAAAAATTCTTAATTGAAAATAAGTACCTTAATGACAATATCATAATCAGGAGTTATATTTCCTATTTATTTCAATATAAAATACCTTGCTTTCTCAACAAATAGTAGCAAATTATTGTGAACAGTTTTAGTTATTGGTTAACATGATAGAAAGATAGTAAATATGATTTTAAATAGAATAACCTGCAATAGGTTTTTCACCGCAACTTTCTTTTCTGTTGCTAAAAACAATATAAGATAGCCTCCTAATTGTTATTGAAACATATACGGCTGCTTTCCCATATCTTTATTTGGCTTTTCGGCTGCAGAGTCAGCATTTAATCCAACCATTTGTGACATGGTTAACACCCACAACCATTTCCTGTTATGCCTCACACTGACTATAGTGGGCTGCTGTATATTTTCCAACGCCCACTCTGCTGTCTTTACAATCAGATTATGCCATTAGACATAGACAATGAATCACTGTAATTGTTCTAATATGACCAAACTGCCAGCAAGCATTAACCCTTTCTCAGGACTTTGCAGTTAATTCTGTATGGACCTGTGGTTACAAGGTGCTAAGAGCCTTCAATGTTTTTAGAATAAAGAAATGTTCAATACAATTAAAAAAAAAAAAAAAAAAGTAAACAAACAAAATAATTAAAAAAACAAAACAAACATTTGAAACACTTTTTTGGTTTGCTGTTCTGTCTACAGCATGATTGATGAGTCTAACCAAAGACAAGAAAAAAAAAGAAAGAAAACAAAAGATGTGAATCAGTGGTTTTAATCATAAGAATTTCTACAGTGGATTTTTGTAGAAATCAGCTTCAAGAAGTGAGAACAGCATTTGGTTCTTCTGGGTGAGACAAGAATCTCATTTTGTGCTTCTTTGAGAGTTTTCTTCCAGATGTAATGAAGGTGTAAAGCCAAGCATATTGTCAATGTATCCTGCCCCAGCTACAGTGCTATAAAATGTCTCCTTACATACACATTCATGTTGACATACTACAAAAACACTTATATATAAATAGGTGTTTCCTACCCCAGGGATTTATCTTCCCAATACCCTTTTGTTGAAATGCTTGCAGTAAATCGGCTACTGATCAAAGAAATGCTACTCATTGCAATGAGTGGAGGACTAATTGGAAATCAAAGGTCTATTAGCATTGGAAATGCCATTTCTACAGTGGTCTGAAGAATTTTGCAATTTGTTTAGGCCCCAAACTAACCATCATAAAACAAAACAAAATCTCTATACAGACACCTTTTAACATTAATTTTGTCTTATATCAGATTAGGACTTAATATGAATTTCTGATTTGAGTAATTAAAGTCTTATTATTTAAGTGGATATTTTCAGTTTAATGGGGATACAGGGAACTGGCTTGCCCTGTTCCACCTATAGTCAATGGTAACAACTGAACCCAAAGCAGGAAGAGCAGGACAAGATCAGGTACTGTGGGTGCTGTACCTGTCTCCCCTCCTGATTTCACAGCTATAGAAGATAAGCAGTCACCTTTAAAATGTTTCCTTCATCTACTTATTTCTTTGTGCAGTGTGGCAAACTTGGTTCAGTTTCTTGAACCAAGTATGCTAGGTATAAGGAAATCCAGGAAAGAATAACAGGAAACAAACAAACAAACAAACAAAAAAGAAAACACACACACACACAAAAAAAAAACACTTTTTTTTTTTTTTTTCCTCTCTAGGATTCCTGCAGGATTCTTGGGGAAACAAAAGCAAACAAACAACTCAAAATGTCTAAGAACCAAAACCAAATTATTAGATATAGGGAAAATAAACCCCTATCCCCCTAAAAATCAGGCTAATATAGGTAAAACATCAAAGAAAACATAAAATTCCAGAGCCATCTATGGGAAATATCTATACGTAGATGTTAGGGGAGGAACTCATGAAGAAGGTGAATTATTTTAAAAGCCAAGAAAAGTCTTGAAAAACTATTGTAGCAGTGAGTGCTTTAAGGATTGAGTACCTGAGCAACTAATGCAGATTATATGCAAACCACCATTATCTTAGTTACTCAGGACTGAGTATAAATCCATGTCAACAGAGTGTGGAGGAGCTCACTGCTGCTCATGGGGCACCAGACAGCACCGAGACCCCAATGAAGCTAGCAGCAAACCCATGTTTGTAACCCACAACCCCATGGCAGAGTATATGCTATTGAACCACAGTCCAGTTTTGGACCACAGCTGTTTCACTAATGGGCAGCAAATCCTCTCCAGCTGGGTTTTGGCACTAGGCACCTGCACTCCTTCAGGCCTGAATCTCCAGCAAAGCCAACGTCCCAGTCACATGTGCCATTGAGTTCCCACCATGAGAGATGTGGAAAGGGACCCAAACTGTGGGCTCCTGCATGGGACTTTCAGGCCTGTGCCCTCAAATTACATATTTGAATGAGAATCTGTATGAGCAAGGTATGACTAAGGACTAAGGAATGCAGCCTAGTATATGTAATGTGCTTTAGGACCTTTTGGGATGAAGCTGCTTTATAAATGCCTGCTACAGCTCCATTACTTTCACTTCAGCTTTTATAACTTTGGCAAAAATGTTCCTGTCAGGATGAAACTTGGCTGCTTCTCCTCAGCTTGGGAGGGAACCTTTTTTTTCCAAATCTGAGGAATCTGGTTTGGCTGAATTTCAGTTCATTTAATGTAAAAAAATTGAAAACATTTGACATTAAGACCTTTTTCTGAACTCAGCTCAAGACAGCTTTGTCTTTTAATACTAAGTTTGGCAAGCTGTTACTAGGCTCTTTTTGGAATATTTTCCAAAAATCCATTCTCCTTCATCTCTTGGTAACATATGTCCTATTTGCCATCCTTAATCCAGTTTCCTAAATAATTCACTACTGTTGGTATATAAGATATGTTTATACTTCAGACTGAACAATACATATTCCAATTTGTTTAAAACTTATTTGCAAATTAGTTTCCAAACAGCACACCACATCATGCAGCATTGTGTCTAATCACATAGCACAGTGTCATTCCACCTGATACTACATTTTTGAAGTTAATGTCAAATGTATTCAGCTGATAATATATGTAAAATAGAGCAAAGACTTTTTGGAAAACAGAAGAGGTCCTAAATTTATGTTTTCTTTTGGTGGCAGTGGTTAGTCGGTTGATTTTTTTTTTGTTTGACTGTTTGTTTTTTTAATCATTGTTTCAGGAAAACACAGTATAGAGACAGGAGAGATTTTTAAACAACCACACAACTCTATAGCAATATATGTGTGTATATATACATCCAGAAGGATCTTTGGAAGGCAATAAGCTACCTACTGATGACACAGTGAATGTGTGAACTGCTTTTCACAGTACACTCAAAACAGAGCTCATCGAATGTTTTTGAGGATGATGCCTAGCAAACACGGCATTGTGTAGATTTTTGTCATGCTGCAGTTAGGCTATGAATGGCAAAAACACCTGAAGTGACAATTGCTGCTGTAAAGCCCAGTTCAGCCATCATGAGGCTTCGGCAGTGCCCATGGGAGGATCTGTGTGAGGAGCCCTGAGCCACCGCTGGGAGCAGGGCAGAAGGAGAAGCACAAAGATGAGACAGAACAGAGACCAGAAGGGAGGGGGAAGGATGTCAATGGGCAAAACCCAAAAAAGCAGCACCTTGTGGAGAGAACAAGAAACCCCAACCCAGTTCAGTAAGTGTACTGAAGCTAAATGTACTTCTGGCATTTCTCTTTGGCTCTCACATTGGCTTAGATTTTTCAAATTTATTTATTTATTTATTTATTTATTTTTATGGAGATAGAAAATCTGGTTCAGGAAACTGGAATATATATGGAATAGATACCTTTTTTTGTTTTGTTTGTTTTGTTTTGTTTTCTCCTTGATTTTGTGTTAAAGATATAGACTGACTATGTAAGAATCACCTCAGTAAAGCTGTGAATGATTTATGACATGAATAATCCCAGACAAGTGCAGGGAGTGAAGGCAGGAAGTGCCATGCTGGTTTGTGTTCTACACAGCTCAGACAGAAAAAAAAAATAAAAATTATATTCAAGAACTCAAAATGAGCAAAATCTCCTCAACACTCCAATGTTTTAGTTCATTTTACTGGAGTTCTCAGCACCAAGACTCTTTTCTCAATGTATTGGACAATGTCAGTCCTTTTCCTCTCTCAGTTCATCCACTGATAATCCACTTCCTCAGCTAATGAAACCTGTTGTTTTTCAATGTCTCCAGTGCTTTGAAACACAAAAACCTGCAAGTTCCTTCCATCCTATCCTTAGTTAATTCTCTGTCTTTCTGAAGAGGCTTTTGGACATAGTGTCGTTGCTTCTATTAGCAATGCAGGACATGAGAAAGCACAGGAAGATGTCCAGAAGCCAGAAAAGACCACTTGGTAGAACTGATCCTCCTGAAGGACTTCCATGTCTCCCCGCAATTTAAACACACAATAGCTGTAAAACATTTCACTGCCATACAAACACGTGTATGTGGGTGCACATGGCACTGCTGCAGAAATATTGCCACTTTCACTACAACGGCTCAGAGCTGGCACAGAGCACGAGACCATGTCCACTTCCCCAGGGTGTACAGGGTGGGCTGGGCTTCTTCTTACCCAACTGCCCTGCCCAGCAAGGACTGCAGCATGGGACCTTCTGCCAGGACTGAGCTTCTGCACGCTCCTTCCAAGTAGACTTTAAGGACCATTCCCTGGTCCACTTGGCAGAAACATTGAAATCCCGTAAAAAGGGGACATTGGACGTGTTGTTTTCCCCATGCACAGACTTCCCACCAAACCCTTTCCCCATGGGGCCTTTCTAACCTTGCTGATGGCTTGCAATAGTACCAGCTTTCATACCAGCTTTCACTTTTATTGCATATTTCTCATACAAATGCACACCCAGTCCCCCCCTTGCCATGGTCAGGACCCCTGCCCCCAGCTCAGGCTGCCCAAAGCCCCCCAGCCTGGCCTTGCACACTGCCAGGGATGGGGCACCCACAGCTCTGGGCACCCTGCACCAGGGCCTCACCACCCTCTGAGTAAAGAATTTCCTCTTTATATCTAATCTAAATCCTCTCTTTCAATTTAGAAAGAGCAGTCCAACATACTAAAACTCTCAACTTCAATTGATCCTCATTCTTTTGAGATTTTAAATTAATTTACTGCGCTACAAATAAAAGAAAGGTAACAATTAAAGTGTCTCGGTGCAGACTGAAGAGGTATCTGTGCTGGGTTGTTGAAAGTGCACAGCCCACTCAAGGGGATGAGTGCGGGGGAGAGAAAACACATGGCTGAGGTATGACATGGCTGAGACAGAAAAGGACAAGGCAAGCAGCCAGGGCATGGCCAGTGAGACACAATCCATCCATGCTCCGAAATGATCATTCCCTGCTGCTGGTACCACTTCCTAGCACTGCTGACTGTACCTGATAGCACAGGAAGGACAAAGGGAAGCTTGTGCTGGCAGTTCAACGAGGCCCGTTTTCAGATGGCGAGGAGAGCTATGTGAAAGGGCCAGTGTGTAGAGAAAGAGCAGTCACATTTTGCCTTTGTGAAAATAAAAAATCAGATTGTGCATTAACCACTTCACGGCAAGGGAAGAAACATGCAAAAGTGAAAACTTAAAGAGAAATGAAACAAAGGAAAGCTTTCAAACATTGAATAAAAGCCTCCTTATGTTCTATCTGCCTGTGTTTCCTGATGTGTGCATGCATTGCATCTTCAGGGAAAGGAGAGTCATTTTCTTAGATTCCTTGAAAAACTTCTATTTTATAATTAATAAAATAAAAGAAAAGATCAATCAGCATAATCACTAGAAACAAGACTTGCCTGTGATTTTCAAATCTTCTGAGTTTAAGTTTCATTTCTAGTGTGTATTTGGTATTGAGGGAATATTTTTATACTTTTTATTCAGAGTTGCATTGCAGAGGTCATGGTAAACCGGAGCTAGGGCTATTCAAAGTTATGTTCATGCTTATAAACTATCTTGACTGCTATAGGCTCTGATATTTTCTTTAGAGACAAAACATACCCTCACACTCACTCTTCAGTATGCAGTTGAGCTATCTCAGGAGTCTGGGCTTTGTTTTTCTTTTAATTTTATTTGAAACTCTTCCAAACCCTGGAAGGGTTTCAAATCAGAGAGAGATCTTACCCAAGGACTCATTTTTAAAGCAATGTCGTATAATGAAACGTTCTCTTTGCTGGACTTTATGCTGTAAATGTTAAGTTTCCCATGTTGGTTCAGCAGTGCAGTTTTTTTGCCACTGTCTCTGTAGTGGGTTTCCTGTAAGACCTTCACAGGAACCCGAACTGTCCCACAGCCCCAGAAACAGGTCTGTACTTCTGTTTCACAGCTATATCCTTCTCACCAGGAACACCTGGCTAGTCTAGAACTAAATATATTTTGAGGCCCTGCTCTACCATCCTATAGATTTTGAAGGAAAAAAAAAAAAGAAAAAAAAAAAAAAGGAGGAAGGCGGAAGTGAGGATATTTCATGTGATACAGCAGTAATGAACTCAGAGATTGTTTGACAACCCAAATTGTTTGACAGTGAAGTTGATTGCAATTGTCACATCTAATAATGACTGTCACAAAATTGGAATAAATTTTAAATGTTACATCTCAATGGGTGAGATTTAAATGAAAGTTTTTTTTAAGTCTGAAATATTATATTCTAGTAGATATCATACCTTACAATATCCTACTAGGTATAATATTCTAACAGATGTCTAAAAACCTCTGCATTTTTAGAGAAAACCAGGCAGGAGTCTCTCACATGCTTGTGTCCCATTCTCTGAGTATCCATGAGACTTGCATCCCAAGGCTGGTCCTTTCCCCTTGCTTGATAACCCCTGGAGTTGACACATGGTACCAGTCTCTTGTCTCCATTGGGTTTCCTTAATATCATGCCCAAGTAACACACACTACATTTTCTAGTGAGTCATGTGCTGGGCTTGGCTTACCACCATGGTGGAAGGGATGGATACATGGAGCTGAAAAGCAAATTCTCAAACAGGATCTGCAGAGTTCTGCTTACAATAGAGCTGGACCACAGCACAACACCATGCTGCTTTTTCTGTGACACAGACATCCCATTTTACAATACTTTACATGGTTTATGTAACAAATATAACAGAAGAGCAGCATATTGGCAGAGAGGGAGAGAAACAAAAAGATTTAATTCTGTCACACTAGAACACTGTCATCAGATGGGAGATGGAGAGGAAGAAGGTCAACAGCAAAGGTGCAATAGCAGCAGTACTGAAATACTTTGAGTTATGCCTGCATGTTACAGTGTTGTTGTGCAAGGGGGAAGTGGGGGAATGTGTGTAAGAGGGCCACTGGAAAGGAAAAGAAAACCATCAGGAAAAGATCAATGCTTGACTGAGTTATTTTATTAAATTCCCCCTGGATTTAGTCTGAGACTTAAGGCATGATACGATCAGAGCAGATTGCCTTGGGTTATTCCACTCTGAAGTTGTCCATATATCTGACATTGGTCATGACATATTTAATTTGAACTGGAAGTTCAGATTTAATGGTTGAATTCAAGTGGAACGGGAAGCACATAACCAAGTCGGGACTTACTGTCCATGACTATTGCTGCTAACCTCTCTCACTTCGTATTATTAGTGTGTGTAGGACCTGGGAAGAGCCCTGCACTCTCAGAACAACCTTGGGTATAGGGTAAGTATCCTATTAGTGAGTAGTAAGACCCTTAGCCATTTCCAAAGGTGATGGTACATTACCAAAAACTTTATTTGTGATGTAGTTTGCAGGAACAAGGTGAACCCTTAGTTTCCACAAAGCCAACTGGAATTTTACTACTGACTGCCTTAGAAGTAGCTCACATCTTTGATGTAAAATTCCCAAGGGGAAAAAATATATAAGTAAAATAAAGGAAAAGAGAAAAAGAAGAACAAAACAAAACAAAAGAGAGTGACAACTTGCACATTGTCTAACTTAACAGCCCTCTTAACCCCACTACAATTTCATTTGGAAACAAGTAAATCATTTTGTCCACTGATTACTCTATCAGACAGCTGTTGTAAAAGAACCTACCATGACAGGTTGTTTTAGAGTATTATGGAAATTGCTCAGGACAGGATTTCACATGTAAATACTATAGGCTACTGAAAAAATGAGCTCCATGTGCTTTTGAACACATTACCCCATGTCAATGTAGGATCTGTAAAGTAGATCTGAAAAGACAGAGACATTAAATAAGATGTAATTAGTAGCAGAAGCCTGGTTAGTAGCATCGTGTGTGACTAAGTATTGCTAGACATACTTTCTATTACCACATTTTTCTATTCCCAGTTATGCTCAGACTCATAGGCACTAATAACTTCTTGTATTGACCTGTCTACAATGAAGAAAGTCAGCAGAACCAATTTTTTTTTTTTTTTTTTATTGCGTGTGAGAAGCCCACTGCCTCCTGCACTTGTCTAAATTCAGTGAGCTTGTCCCCTCCATGAAATCATCCCAAAAACAAATCCGTGTGCATTCCCTCCCTGACTAGTAATAGGTGGAACAAGGGACATAACAATCCTTTGAACAGCCAAAATATACCCTTACTCGCTGTCTGGAGCAGGTTAAATGAAGACAGCCCTAAAAATGCTGCATGATTCTTGACTTAGTTTCACAAAGACAAGTCCTTTGAGTATTTTTTAAAACGTTTGGTGGCCATGAGAAAACATAAATTCCTTAGGTAACAGCCAACTTCAAAACAGGGTCCCAATTTCTCTACTTGAGGTCTTTGCATTTGATATACTGTCACCTGCATGCATGGTTTGAGGTGAGACAAATGAGTCGAAAGAGGGTGAACATATTCCTGGCTGCCCAGCCATGGGCAGGACTGCAGAGAAGAAGAGCATCCTGGTGAAAAAAAGCACCTGAATGGTTCATGCTTTCACATCAGATTCTTTTGGCATCCTCTCTGTCTTCCCACTGGGACCTTCAACCCCTGTGTTGGACTAAGATGATGTCCCAACATTCTTGTTAGTGTCCTGAGCAGAACATGGGGCTGCTCCCACCTTCTCAAAACATGGGGCTGCTTAGCCCAAAGGCTGCTCAGGTCTACATGGTGCTGAGCCCCATAACCAACACGTTGCTGTCCACCACGGGGGCTATTTGGGGGGCACAGGGATGGGCAGCCCCCACTTTTGCCACACCACCCACATCTGAAGGCCCCTCTGTGCTTCTCCCTCGAGTGTTACTTAGAGTTTTGGACAGCATCATTAATCTGAGAGGCACTTATGGAGATATATCTGTATCCACCTGATCACTGAGGTCATTTTCTCCTCCCATATGATTCATTGGGAGGGAATTAGGGTAAAATGTTTAAAGTATGCTGATGTAATGGTGTGCTTTTCAGGAACTCATTCATTGTCTTCACCTTGAGCTTTCATATGGGCTGAAGTTGCACAGCAAACAATAGGAAATCTTCCTTTAAAATCATGCTAAAGAAAGAAAAAATAAAATGAGAGCGCCTTTCTCTACAGTATACCTCAGCTCTGACTTATCAAACGCAAGGTGTTTGTTAGATGCAACAGGTTCCTTCCTACGAAGCAGTGTTCTTACATTCCTCACACCCCCTGTAGGCTTTGAAATCAGTGTTCAAAGTGGACTTTCTGAATTCATGAAAACCCACAGGTCTATAATACATCCCTAATGGAAGTCAAACATGACACCCTAGAGATAAAACACAGTGGCCTTACCCTCTGTTCACAGTAGGTGTCTGTGTATAATAAATATTTTATTTTACTACAAAAACAAATAACTAAACATACCCCCTGTGTTTGTTCTGAACTCTACAGTAGCTTTTGTGAGTTTACTATATTTCAAAGCTGAGATAGGAAACCACAAAGTCACGTCAGTTATATTGCATGCTTGTACGAGGCGAGCCTGCTCTGCTTCCAGCCCCACCAAGCTCCTGGGACCTGGGTGGCTCTGGCCCTCCAGGAGACACCCACAAGGAGCTTGGCTTCAGGGTGGAAAGCCCACCAGGCATGGCCCCAGGTTGCAAACAATACATACAAGCAAAAAACACGCTGTTGGTTTTGCTACTGTTAGTGTTAGGTGATGGTCCTGCAGGACCTCTGTTGGACTGGAACATGTGCTCCATTCTGCTGCAGAACCTGGGACACCTTCAGCCAAGGTGGGACACTCAAAATACGTGGATGATCTGACATCAAAAGGGAAGCACAGCTGCTTCTTTCATCTGTTCCATATGCATCCATTCTCCTGCTTGTGCCTAAGACTATTGCACTTCTCCACTGCTGCCTCATTCCTTTGGATATTGACAGAGGAAAGTTTAAGCTGAAATCACTGCCCCTCATTGTTTTCTAGAGTTGTTCAGCTGTGGGCCTACAGTCATGGAGAAGTTATTTAGCTTCAGTAAACTGTGGGAGAAGAAGGCTCCTAGAAAGAAGAGCCATGGCCTGCAGAAGGGCTCCTCCACAGCAAGGGCTGTTCCCCAGGCACACCAGGCAGTAAGGATGAAAGCTGGAAACAGGCACTCACCAGCTTAACCTTCTTAGAAACATGCAGTACAGCACAAGCTTGCTTCAAGAGTATAGCTAATATTCTGCTTCCCACAGTACTCACATATTCCTCTGGCTCTCAGGATGCAGCCTTGTCTAGCTGCTGCTTCTGGACACAAGGGACAGCACAGGTAGGGCACCTCCTGGAGCAGCCCCAGCTTGGGTGTTGTCCCTGCTGCTGAAGCTGGAGGATGCCTTCAGCTGTAGCATCGCAATTTCCCCAGTCTTGCAGCATCACAAGCACTCTTCCTTCAAGTGCCTAATGCCTGCTAATAAGAGGAATGTGACGCTTCTATTGAACGCAGATCAGGTTACAAGACATTACTCTTATTTCAAGGGCAGTACCGAACCACCCAACTTTTAAATACATATATATATAAGGGAAACGGAGAAAAGCTATCGTAAATGTGCAGTTTCTGATTAATCACCGAGTTCTGACAGCTTTACACAGATATAACTGCACCAGGCCAATTTCTCAGCTGGTGTAAACTGGCATCCATCCATGGACTATAATGAAGGTAGGCCAATTTACACCAGCCAGCTGACCCATTTTTATTGATTTTTAAATGATTTACATCAGGTTCAGAATGGAGTAATACATTGTTGAATCAGGCCCGTGGAGTATGTGCCCTAACCTTACATTATCAGGGAATTCAGAATTAGGATTTCTTGGTCTATCATTATTTCATGCTTTTACATCCATCAAAAGTGAGCTTTTCTAAGTGCTGCACTGCAAGTGTGTCATTATCTAGACACAATAATAAGAGATTCAGACACTGTAAAAAAAACCTTAAACCTTGACTTGTGGATTTATACAAGACATTTAATGTTATTTTAACATAGTATTTGGTATGTACTTTTATATGTTTCAGTGGTTTATATCATCATTCCTACTGTACTAAAACTTACATGTCCTTTTTCTTAAATAATATCCTTGTGTAAATTTTTTGTAAGCTCTAGGTTTATTTTATGACCCATAAACTTTGACAATATATTAAAATCTTGGAGGAATTTAATATCAGGAGAAGATTATCTTAAAAAATCATTTCTCTGTGTTATAGAGACTTAGACATATCTAGTATGTTAAAAGGTTTAATAGCTGTTTGTAAATTTTACTGCAACTGTCAATAACTTCATAATATATTGAGCTAGTTAATAGGTCAACGGGAAATATTTATATCCTGCTATAAACTGTTTACCCAAGAATAAGCTAATTTCTAATGATAATGAAACATAAAAGTCAATGAATATTAATTTTAGTATTTTATCCTAATTTAAACTCAATTTTACCATTTGCTATAAACACTGCCTGAGCAGAGGTAAAAAGTGCTGTTTTTTCTAACTCTGGGCAAAAATCTCCAAAAACATCAGAGCAAAAGGTAACTTACATTATCTTGGAAGAAGAAAGTATGAACACTTCCAATGCAAAAAAAAAAAAAAAAAAAAAAAAACAAACAAACAAACAAACAAAACAAACAAGCAAACAAACAACAAAATATATATTTAGGAAGCATACTCTAAAAATCTTTTTTTTTTTTCCTTTTTGATTAAATAATTCTAGGTAACACCGCCTCCACACATATTGTACAAAATAGGCTTTTGAAATTTTAGGTTTTTTTTTTTTAAGATGTAAATCTCATATTTTATTTCAGTGTTGTATTCCCCCTCCCTCAACACTGCTGCACGTGAGTGTACCTGAACAACTGATGTCAGCCAAGGGTCCATGTACATAATGTCTGAACACGGATTTGCTAGTTGGGGCAAAATTCATCCACATTAACACTACAGACATGGGAACATGTGTATCACAGGATACACAGATTCCTACAGGCACCCACTCCTGCAGATTAGGAAACAACCTCACTCCCACTGCACTGCCTTCCAGGCTTGCATCACATTGAAGATTATTTTAACTGTTTTGCAGAGACCAATGGTCAAATCTGAAAAGAATTTTGTGATATGGGATCAGGTCATGTCCCTACCCACTTACTGTCATCCTGTTGCCAGTGACTCAGTTCTGCTTTTTCTGGCCACAGCGCTGAGCCCTTGCACAAGTGAGAGCTGCTACGCCTCTTGCTTTGGTTTTCATGTTGCAAAGTCGATGAACTGCACCCAATTAATTTTTTATATTTAATATTAGGCTTTATTAATCTAGTATTTTATTAATAGAAACTTTAAATATTTAATGCCAAATTTTATATGTAATACTACGACTTATTAATCTAGTAAATTTTATTAATAGAATTTTTGTAACTTTCCTTTTTTTTTTTTTCCCTGCACCTGATCAATTATGTAATTTTTAAAATATTGCAAGGCCAGACTGAAAACATACAACACATCCTCCCAGAGTGGGATGCGTGAAGACGATGCTTCCCCATTCCTCCTCACTCCTCACCAAAGTGTAAGCGCTGTGACCTTGTTTCCTCTCTGTTAATTCCTACTGGGGTGTCTGCAGACAGACCTGAAATCCAGCAGCCCTATCCCCGTTCCTAATGAGCCCTAATTATACTTTATTTGTGTGTTGAGACTAGGTTCAACAGCACATGACTTTGCTGTTAAGAAACTCTTCCTCAGTTGCATATTCCTGAGGCACCTTATGGGATGCCATTCTGCGTATAATCTGATTTTTTCCCCTTCCAAATTAGTAACACAGTCACATAGCAAATTGGAATATGCATGTAGCTTCAACACTGATATGGCATTGCCTTCTCCTCTTCCTGACACTTTTGATGTTGCTCCCTTTCATCGTCGTCACCGTCCTGCTTCTGCAGCAGACTTCACATCTAAGGCCTTGTGCAGGGCATAATTAGGAGCTGCAGGACCAAGACATGAAGGTTGGGCTCTTGTTTTCCAGGCAGGAGCTTGGGGAAGGGCAGCTGGCTCCTCTGCGTCCAGGGACACTGCCCACCCCATGGGGCTGCCCCCCAGCTGCCCACGCCTTGCCTCGGCCACCTGGTCACCAACAGGATGGGCTCTGGAAACACAGCCTTCGTTGGGGCAGGGGAGACATCCCCAAAAGCTAAGAAGTGCCCTCTCCCCTCTCCCCAGCTCAGGACTCTCCCTCCCAAATAGAGCCAGGGAAGGGGAGAGGCAAAAGGTCCCTTATTTCATTGGCAGTTTGCTTACGTCTAACTGCTGCAAACTGAAACAAGGCTACCCATCGTCTCCCAGATATCATTTTCTTACCCTTAAAAGCATATAAATGGAAGTTTAAATATAATATACTCTTCACAGTGTATTGTGCTCTGTATCTAGTGTCTGTGTCCTCTCCCATCTAGAAAGGCATTTTTCTTATAAACTTCACAGCTTTGCTAAAGCACAGTAAAACCAGATGGTTTTTGGTTTGCTGTTGCATAAGAAGCATCTTAAAATCCAAAGCCTTTAAACAAGAATGACCATTTATCTCAGAAAAGTGCTGAACAAACGGGATTTATCACAATTGTGTAGTTGGCTGATAGAATTGTGTTTGTTTTTCTGGAAAGGGCTGGTATTTGGAAAATAAACTTCTTTTTGTAAGAATACTTGTGTACCTATCCAAAAAAAATACGCTATTAACATGAAGAAAGGACACCACCAGCCCTTCCCAGCTTTCAAGCCCCTGGGGAGAACATCCCAGTGTAAGGACACTGAGAACTGATGGAGATGGAGCCACTTTGAGCCCCTTATTCCCCAGCTGCCACAACCTACAAGGAGACCTGGACCCATCAACAAGCCTCACACCTGCTGTAACCCCACTTCATACCTAAACCACACTTTACAGGAGCAAAGCAGTGGTTTGGGAGCTCTCTGCCTTTTGGGTGTCCAGAAGTTGCCACCATCTATAACCCCTCTATAAACCATTGCTTGGAGTGCTGGGTTCACCAGGCATTGTTTCAAAGGAAATTTCATATTTCAGTATTTTTCAGAGAAAAGGATATCACTGGTACTGTTGACAGTAATAGTGAAGCTTGAGGAAAAAAAAAAAAAAAAAAAAAAAAGGAAAAAGAAAAGATGAAGACACAGCTGTGTGTTTATTCCAAACACTCCACTACAAAATGACAAAGTTCTGAAACAAAAGGTGCCTCATCCTGCTGCCACCCCACTGGGCACCACACCGAGGGGTCTCAGGCATGTCTGCAGCTTTCTTACAATATCTTACGTTCTGCAAAATTAGACAGAGCCTACGTGTTAAGGAGGGAACATCAGATCAGTGTTGGCTTTGAATTTCCTTGCTTTTGTCAGCCTCATTATTACAGCCTGAATGTTATTAAAATGCTGCTCTTCGTCTGTTAATAATCATTTCACTTCTCTATCTCTGCCACATGAACTTTAGAACACTGTGAAATGGGTTTTGTAGTTGCATGTTTTTTTCAAGTTCATTGATCAAACATTTGTACATTTTAATGTTATAAATAATTGAAGAGCCTTCATTTTCCAGTGTTAAAATTAAGTTTTCTGTTCTGCCTTTTAAAACTAGAACAAGGGGAAGAGTAATTTAAGCCATGAAAAGGCTGCAAAATACGTGAAACTCTCTGTAACCCTTTTCTGTGAGGCTCTCCTTGTTTTACTTTGATTCTCGCGAAGACTGAAGTGCGTGCAGCCAGCCCTTGACAGGCTCCTCCAGCAGGTTAGTAGCTAGAGGAATTCACCTATTTTCTGAGAAGGCTTTAAACATGGGATGGGTACAAGGAGACTGTTTGAAGCCACGCAGCAGGTTTGGGGAGGGTGGGTGCGATCCAGCCAGGCGGGGATGTTCGGATGAAGGACAGCCGTTCGTGTTTCTCAGCGCATGTTTCTCTTCCCTTCCAGAGAGGATATTAAATAGGGCTGAAACCTAGTGAGGGAACGGACCTGGAAATGACCCAGAACACACTGGAAATAGAAAGAATAAACCACAGGGTCACCTCCAGGAAAGAGGGGGAAAGCAAGGTGCTTTACTACTATTTCCCATGAAAAGCTGCTGCTCTTGGTGCTCCTGGACCTTTCTGCTCTGCCAGGAGCTTAAAGCAAACATCCCTACAGTTACACTGAAGGTGGCAAGGGGGTCTGTCCCTGCATCAGCTCCCTGGGCTGAAAACCAGACAGATGAATCTCCTGCAGTCAGTACAGATGAGGCACAAGTCTGTGAAACAGCAACATTAACATCAGCTGTTTTCCTGTGGATGCGTTTGCATGACAATTTCGTGGTGTCAGGCATGAACCCTGAGGTCTTCCACTAAAGATCTGAGCCTGGCTCTAAATCTAGGCCAAAGACAACCTCTTGAGTCAACCAAAGTTAATCATCGGTACTGGTATATAAACTGCTGCTGGGTCAGCTGCTGAAATGAATCAGTGTGGAGCAAGCCTAGTATTTCCAGTTCTTGGATGGATATCACAAGCAGATGCTTATCCAAGATATATTAGAAGACACTCAAGCTCCTCTGTTGAGAAACTGTGCTGGGAATTTCCACAGGAAGGAGCTCCCCTGGGAGGTGACTGGTGCTTCCTGGCTCCAGCGGGGATGGAGAGAGATGCTGTGAGAACAAATCCCAAACGCTGCTTCGATTACTTGTGCTGGTGGTGGGGACACGGCCTCTGGAGCGCCTCCACCCCTGCAGAGGCAGGAGAGGACGCCTCGCCTGCCAGTGGGTGTTATGCTGAACAAACATATACATGAGATAAGGTTTCCTGAAAGTTGTGATAAATACTATGAATCTTTACATTAAAAGAGGTAAACCATGAAGACTGGATGTTTCTCAACCCTCTGGCTGCCGTTTCACTCACAATGAATTTTATGAAAATTGTGTTGAGTGAAATGGAGATTTACTGAAAACACTAAAAACCGTGTTGATGGAGCAAGCTACCCCTGAGCGATCGCTCTGCCTGAGTTCATTTCAAAGCAAGCGTTCCCAGGGCTGCAGCGATGCCGAGGCTGGTGACTGCACATCAAGGCAGAGCCCATTCCTCAACGGCAGCTTAAGGAAATGGGCAAAGACATCGCCGGATTAAATCCGGCTTGGCCCGAGCCACGAGGCTCCAGGAAGCATTCCGATGCACATTGCATGGGCTGTACTAAACCTCCATCTCTAATGCCCGTTTCGTTGTACCATTTTACCCCAGTGCAAAAACCAGTTCTAACCACAAATCGCAGACATTAAAAAAAAAGAAAATTAAAATAGTAGCTTATTTGTGGCACCATGCATGTGCTTTCAAAAAGCTGTTTCCAGCCATAAGTTGTGAAAAACGTAACAGGGAGTACAAGAGAAGGTGAAATAGGAGCTGGGAGATTCTCCTATTCAGAATTTCAGAGAACAGGTATTTGATTTCCTTACTGCTAATCACAACTTTAACTTATTTTCTGCTTCTCCCTCACAAAACAATGAGAGTTTAAGGAGAGAAGAGTGGGAAAAAAAAATAAAATAAAAAAAAATCAAAAGCATACTGAACCAGGCTGAAATGGCAGGTAGGGTGAGTTTCTGTTCTTGATATCACACTGCTAGCTCCAGGAGATCAGGAAGAAAGAAGACTTACCTCATCTCCTCAACAGACAGTTAAGGAAGAAAAAAAAAAAAAAGGAAAAAAAAAAAAAGAAAAAGAAAAAACTTTCAGAAATTCCCCCAGGCTGAGCGTGCGTACAGCTTGGTCTTGCAAAATCTATCGCTGCGCTTGCCACGCAATCCTGCTCCTCGATGGAAGGGAATTTGGAGAAGGTTCTCAAGGCAGAAGTTGTGTTGACGGCGGGCACCTCAGCGCTGGTCGTACGCTGCCATCCTCCACCCTATGCACGCCTTCCCCCGAGCAGCAGTGGGAATCAGCACAGAGCGGCTTCACCCAACTACCAGGAGGCTGTAAAGAACATTTCATAATTATTTCTTGGTGCTACTTAATGGAAAGAATTGCCTGGTGGTGCACAGCATTATCGCCCCCTCCAACAGGCGCTCCAGCCTTCAATATTAATCTCAGTATTCTCTGCATCTTCCAAGTCTCAGTCCACAGGAGAGTTTCCCTCCGCAGCAAGTGGCTTACTGATGGGGACGGATTAAGACAAATACAAGCAACACTGCATGGTAAATTCTTCTTCTTTGTACAACAGCTGTTTTGAATGTGTTATAGGATTGAGTAAAACGTTTCTTCCATATTCAAAAAGAGCCTCAGCTTTTCCAAAAGGGTTTGGCTCCTCTGCAAAGAGTTCAGCTGCTGATATTCACTTATTTAATTCTTCACCAAACATGCAGAATCTCTGACAACCATTTGTTTAAACTACTTACACAACTTGCCGGTTTAATCTTTTTTTCCTATTAATCTGTGACAAACCATGGAATTTAATATTTTTTACCATGACTAATGTATGAAATTTGTTAGCTTTGTCTGTAATTTACAGGGAACCCTGAATAATTGAGCCTTTAAGTTTAAAGGCTTATATTTTGTTATTCTAGCTGTGATTACACATAATGGCTTGAAGAAGCTAAGGTGTTTTAGTGATGGGTGTCAATATAAAATACCAAAACTGACCTCTGTCCTCCTGGTTTTCCTTTGTCTGCCCACAACTGATATGGGGGAAAAATGAATGAAAATAAATAATAGACAAATTATGATGGGGAAAAAAAAAAAAAAAAAGACCAGGGAACTGAAGTACTAAAAAGATTGCCTAAGAGTAAATAGTTTCTACTATCTCTGCTATCAAATTTCATCCTGCTCATTTTTTATCTTTGTTTAATGCCATACTTGCTGTATTGTGTTGTCAACCAAAGCTCACCGTAGTGCAGTCCTGTCTTTAAATCATCTGGCAAATGCATTTTAATAGTAATAACAATGATAAAAAATAAGAAAAATGTTTTTCTTCAGTCTGAGCAAGCCCCAGGTACTAACACAGATCTACCTGGCTGGAATATATCACAAGAGCAAAGCTCTTTTGAGTTCAGTAAAGCTCTACCAGATGGAGACCCTCAGGAGGCCAGCATGGCTTGAGAGGTGCACTTTTACAAGATGGAGCCACACTTTTCCAGGTCATCTCTACCAAAGACAAGCACAACAGTCACATTAGCTAATTGCCACACGAACCAGAAGAGTGAGACAACAAGCCTGTTGTCTCCAGCCACTGCCCAGGTTCTGGTACCTGAGCAAAGGGCCAGGACCTCGCCTGTCCACAGCATGCCCAGCCCGTGTCTGCTTTGCTAGAAAGCTGCAAGGAGCCTGATTCAGAAACCACTTGCTCATGAACCCATAACGACCCAATAATCACTCAAAAGAGGATCTCCAGAGGACCATCCCCTACCCTCTACATGGCAGGACAAGATGGAGGACAAGGAGCACCACAGCAAGGCAGCACACACTTGTGAGATCTCTCTGCCAGCTGGGAGAAAGAAAAGAATACGGCAAGACTGCCGCTGCACATAAACACAGGAAAAAATAGGTCTTAGGAGGAGGCAGAATACAAACTGATCTAATGGTACATTAGCCTTAAACCAGAGAAAGCCATGTAGTACAAAATGCCTTCGAACAAGGGTGTTATATATATATTCCTCTGGTCATGTTATTTCTTTTAAATATTAATCAGAAAAATTGGAAAGCTTTATTATAAAGATGACAAATACTACTGTGCCTCAAGGAAAGGTTGTGCACAGGATGTGCAAACTCTTACTTATTTGATTCAACATGGTGACTGTGGGCTGCACTTTTAATGAGGGAAATAAAACATTCTCTTAATTGGCTATAAAAGGATGTGCACCACAGACTTGCTGAAACATTAGGCTGAATAGTTAGGACCTACTTTGTAACAATGCCTCATTTTTATTAATATTATTTTTATTGGTTTTGAAATCTATGAGTTTATCTATATTAAAGGAACAAAAGATGTTTTTTCTCTCTTTTTTTTTCTCCTTTCTTTCTTTTTTTTTATTAAAAAAAAAAAAAGCAGAAAGAAAGAAAGGATATTCTACACAGGGTAAATTGAAAACATCAGTGTACCCTACAGAGTACTAGCACTTTATCATGATTTATACATGGGAACATAACTGTTGCCAAAAAACATAGGTGACCTCTCTCTACCCTATATTAATAATTACAGTATGGAGATGGAAGTATGATATGTAGGACCCTCCTTTTTGTTACAAAAAAAGAGGGCTGCTTAAGATATGTAAAAAAGAGGCAAATCCAACTAGCAAGTGTTGACAGGCATCACATCTCATGCAATGAAAAACACATTATTGGAATTTACCCAAAACTCAGGTTTTATTCTAACTGCTCATAGTATTTTTTATTTTTATTTTTTAATTTAAGAAGAATACACTCGGAACACCCTTTCTGGTCAAACTTTAGTGAACAGAGACCACGTCTCTTAAGCCTGCTGTGAAATAAAAACTGTGGAAGTGGGGTGACAGAGGCAGAGCTGAATGTTTGGTGACAATACCTGAATCCAAGGCACGGAGATGTTTGGGGTCAGTTCAATAGATTTTTTTTTTCATCTTTCTTGACATGTCTCATCTCTCTGAGCACATATGTCTGTGATGTGAGGACCATTTTCCCGACATGAGCTACATTGTTCTTTAAGGAAAAAGGTTTTTTTTTTTTTTTCTTTTTCTGTTAAAGAAAATAATGGGAAATTAGAAATACATCTTTTGTGTGTGACTTTTTTTTTTTTTTTCCTTAAAGCATTTTCCTCACCCTCATGTCCCAGAAGAAAAATGTCACCCTTTAAAGGTCTATCTGAAGCTTTCCCTGGAAACCACTGCAGCTATGACAGTGGATTACTGGGCAGATCCCGCACAGGAGGCTCGTTGGCTTGCCTGCCAACACAGAGATAGCTGCGGCTGCTGCCAGCCTCCCTGAATGGGTCTGAGCAGCCCCATTTCCCAAGACATCAGCCTGGATGTGGAATTTAATAAATAAAGCAGAGAGCACCCTCTAGAATAGAGAGCGCAGAAGAAATTCTAAAACACATCACCAAGGGCTGCTTTGGTTTACAAATTTATGTTGAAACCTGTTTGTGATTGTGTTCATAATAGTTTTTTAAAACTCTGTAGGCTACAATTTTAAACTTGACATATGATGGAGCTTTCTGGATTAAATATTACTGCTGCTTTTTTCCCCAGAAGACGAGGCTGGAAGAATTCTTCCAGCCTTCACAGCTTATTTTCCAGATTTTCATATCCTTAGGCTGATTAAGTCCCGATCCAGAAAGAGCAAGCCATCACTCTGTGCATTAACTCTGTGCTCCTTACTTTGCATATCCATGGTTGGGGAATGTCAGTTCTGGATAAAACAAAGGTGAGAAAGAGCACTAAATCCAGCTGTATCAGGGAAAGCTGGCTGCAGCAAAGAGCGATGTGCTTTTTCTCCAAAATACCAGGGTTAAACTCACCTGTTTTAGCACTGAGACCTCTCAAGGGAACAGTCAAGAGAAATCTGAGATCCACAAATAACGAGGGTTTTGATTTTGTATCAAACTCAACAGCAGGCATCCTGCAGCATCTTCATATCAGATAACATGAGCAGAAATAGACTGCACTGTTTAAATTGCCTATTCTATATTTTGCATAGGTGAATTTTGTTTCACACTGAACCTTTCAGGCCCTGGAAAATCTAAAATGAAAGCAGGAAGCATGGGTTTAAATTATGTCAGACAAGATCAGACAGTGCCTGGAGCAGCCAGGTTCTCTGCAGGTCCTCGCTGTGACGCTGTTTGGGCGGCCTTTGGGGAGAGGAGGAGAGACCTGCAGGCAGCAGGCTGGAGCTGGGAAATGTTCAGAAAATAGCATGGATCCTTCTGCTGGGGTTCACCTGCTGCAGCACACCTGGCACACCCGACCAGATTTACACAATTAACCAAAATTTGCACTGCTGGTTCTCTGCAGCCTTGTAAAATGGTAGGACCACTAACACTCGAAACATAACTTTGAGCACTGTCGGAAACACAAGGAATAGTTTTAGACCACCCCTGGCTTCCTCAGGAACCTGAAACTGTCACAGGATTCAATATTTGCAGTTAGGGGAGAGTATTTTCACATGTCCAGTTCTAGCAGCAGTTATTCTGATGCTAGCTCATTGCTAAAATCAACACTCAAGTTCACTTTATCCTACTTCCAGCAATTAAAGCTACTTCAAATAGGGAATTTTAATTCGAGAAGTATAATAAATGTCATTCCTGTAACACGTACATTACTGTAATCTAATGTGAGTAAGAAGTCACTTGAGATGGAAAGACGCAACAGCCCCTTTAGGGCTAGTGCCATAGCAGAGGCAACAAAAGGGAAACCCTCGTTAATCCATTGGAAATATCATGTTAATAAATGAAAATGAGATAATGACTTTTGTGGCTAGCTGAATCTTGTCTAAAGCCTCTTATGAGCTTCATGTGTCTCAATTAGGGACTATGTTACAAGGTAAAAAAAAAAAAATCAGCTAGAGGCTGAACACAATAAAAAACAAAGTTAAATAAGGAAATGTACTTGGTATTATTATTATTGCCTCCTGCCTGACCCAGAAGTTTCTCATTGTATAGACCCACCCCAAGCTCCCATTATAGCTTCTAATTGGTATTTCAGGAGCTGCTCCCACAATGCAAGAAAAGCTTGACCATGATTTACTCTTTTTTTTTTTTTTTTTTCATGTTTAGGGTGGATAAGTCAAAGCCCATTTATCCCGACAGATTGCACATCAACCATTTTCACACAAATGGCCA
The DNA here is from genome assembly GCF_963932015.1 of Anas acuta. NCBI lineage: Eukaryota > Metazoa > Chordata > Aves > Anseriformes > Anatidae > Anas > Anas acuta. The sequence goes on along the minus strand of NC_088985.1, from coordinate 36,382,469 downwards.
CGTTTCAACACCACCAGCAAAGTTTCAACCCTTCTCCTGCAATGCCCTCAGCCTCCCTTAAACTATTGCTTACAGATTTTAAGGTATTTGCAGTCTGTGGTGTATAATTATAACTCAATTACACACACCTCAGTTACAGTTTTCTGATGTTCTTGTGGAAGCCAATGTTTGACTCCAGTTTTTTGTTTCAGGAATTCAAGAGACATCCAAAAGATACTACATATGAACACTTCGTTAGCTTATACATTCCTGGAGTGTTACCTTCACAGTCCTCTTACAGTATAGACATGCATTTTCAAGAAAACCCACACTTAACTCGAGATAGTTAAGCAATTAAAACATTCTATGTCCTCATTATCTGCAATCAGCATCCAAAAATGATATTTGTATAAAAAAAATGTGGACAGAATCTATCACCAGCTGCCTGAATCTTTTTCAAAAACCTTGTTTAAATATCACCTCTCCAAAATATAACGAGGTTAATTTTTTTCCCTATTTCTGTTGTTTTTTTAAGAACAAAATAGTAACTCTTTAGGAGTTCGGTTATTATAAGTTCATTTGGTATTCATGGAAATGGCTGTGATTATAATGAATTCATTTGATATTCATGTGAGTGTCACACGTGCCTGGGTGGCGATGCCGTTGTCACTCGGTGCTCATTAGCTCTGCCCGTGGATGTCCCTGCCCCAGCCCTCCGCATGGACAGCAGTGTTGCAATGTGCTCCCACACCAGCCTGAGGTGTTTTACTTGAGAAAGTAGTTTTAGCATCATATGATTAGAACAAAAACATAATTTCTCGCTCTGAAGGGTGTTGCAGTTTGTATGTAAACTTCTTAATTTCCTGTCTGCTCCTCAGCCTCTTGAAATACTGAAGACATGTAAAAGTTACTGCAGAAATGAATTTACAACCTAATGTATTTGCTTTGTGTTTCTCTGCCCTTGTTCTTCAGCTGCAATACTTCGCTGGGACAGCTCACTTCTGAAATCACAATTGCCAGTTTCAGAAATAACTTCCCCTCTGAAAGGTGACTTTCTGTGCACCCGACCTGTGACGCTGCTGCTGAGAAGAGCTCAGGTTTTTGAGCAGAGTTCCCTGCCAGAAACTTTGTGCAAACTGGCTTGGAATGGAAGCACCAAAATCACCAGAAAATTTAATATTTTTGCCCACAACTTATGAGGTGGGATGATCCAAAAGCCCTGGGGGAGCGTGGTGCTCGGGTCACACTGGCATTCAGCAGGATTTATTTCCTCGAACCATTTTGGCCCCTTTCAAAACCTTCACCCTGTAACCACACTAGCAGCCGACCGCGAGTTTCAGGAGGTGTTACATCGTGGGAGCCATCATGATTACTTAAAATACAAAATGAGCATGGCTAAGGTCAAAAGTTTTTTGAGAAGTCTAATATATACGTCCCCAGAGGAGCCAGCTCTGTTCACCTTAATCCTGAATCAACACCGTGTGTGTAAGCGCGGGCTGGCTGAAGCCCATGTGTGGTTCTGCAGGGGCCTGCTCATGGGCTTAGAGTGAGATGCAAGAGCCTTGACGGATTTGGGCTGCAATGCATATCATGGGGAAAGAGATCTAGCTTTGCTTTTTAAATAGTTACAAAGCACGGTTAAGGCTTTAGCTATCTCCAGTCTCTAACCTGCAGCAGCTCTCCTGCCCCATAGGTTCCCATAGTGCCCCCATAAGGCTTCTCAGAGGCTGCCACCCACTGCAGCCCCCTGCAAAAGGCTTCCCCTTGTGAAACCATGTGCCAACTCCAGCTTGGCAGGAGAGAGAAAGACAAGGGAGGAACAAGCAGAGGAGTCATCTTGCCTCTATGCAAACCAATCATTCTTAAAAAATGAAAAACATGCACACAAAAACACCAAATGCCATTGGCATTAATTTTTCCTTTCCCTGATAAGAAAGGGTTTGTCTTTAATCTAAGCAACAAAAGAATTCTTCGTACCCTGCATTGAAAACTACATTTTTTATGAAAGTTTGTGTTGAGAAACTCTTGCTGTAAGCACAGAGTGAGCAGCCATGAAACCAGACACCATCTTCTGGAAGATGACACCACAAGTACAAGGTTTTTTCTGAATGTAGGCACTAGATTATTATTTTATTTATTTATTTATTTTTCACTCTCCAGCAGATGAGAATCATAGCATGGGAAGCATGTTCCACATCGAGGATAGTCATTCTGGCCATGGCTGCTCTTCAGTTCATGTAGAAAGGAATCACATAAGATATTTACCCAACAAAGTGAAATCTTTACATTTCTGTTCTCGTCATATTTCATGTGAATGTTTCCACTCCTTGGCATAAGGGACTTGGAGGCACATCCTTGCTCCATGAACAGGAAGCATAACCCAGGTTCTCCACCTGAGCAAGCCCAACACAGCACTCATGCAGATGTCAAAATTGAAAATAACTCAGAAATGCAACTTAAAGCTAGCCTCCACCGGCAGAAGTTTATTGATTTATCAGAAAATGTGCAAACCAGCCTCAGAGAGATTTTAATGCAAGTATAAATTTGATAATTTATGGTTTGGCTGACAGCTTTGAGCTAAATTTTGTAGTTCATGCTCAGGAAAGGCTCAGAGGTGGGAGCTTCTGGGACAAAGCTTGGGTAAACAGCACGGCTCAGCTGCATGGAAGAGCTTGCTGCGGTCTGCTACTCCACCTGCATGCTCCTGGAGATTTTGTTCATGAACAGAAGAGTCATTTTTTTTGTCTTTTTACCATCAAATCCTTCTTCTGGAGCTAGAAGACCATCACAAATACTGCAAGCATTCTCTTTGGGCGCTTTATTCTGTGTAAAGCCTTGCTGCTTTATAACATATTTTCAGTATTTTTGAACAGAAGTATGAAGGGCCAAATCCTGCTAGCATAGATACACCTCAAGCAAACAAAACTTTACCCCACTCACTGTGGCTGGCATGTGGACAACCTAGGGGCTGAGAGCCTTGTGTGCAGCAGGGAGCTTAAGGAGGCTACAGAGTATGCATGGTTAAATCATTAAATTGATATTTCTTCTGACCCCAAACATACCCACAGGTCTTCAGTAAAGGAACTGAACTGCACAACTGACTCACAGAAAGAGGACTTCTTAAAAACAATTATTTCAGCAAGGGAAAAAAAAGCTAAATGAGATGCTGTTTCTGGTGGCATTTTGGTGCCTTTCCCCATCTCCAACGTACACCTGGGACAAAAGTCTAGTAGTTGATGTTATCTTAGCTGAAAGAATGAGATCAATTTCAGTTCAATCTGGAAAAATGCACAGATTCAGCATTACTCTACCAAACATGTGCCCTCCTTGGATTTTAGATTTAGCTTCTCCTCAAAACATTTAAAAATGCATTAATTGACTACTTGCTTATACTCTGAAAGCAAGATCAGACTAAATATCAATACAGGGAGACATGTCTTGAAATACATACACTGTACATCTACACCAACAGCATCCTTTTGTATTGCTCTGCTGCTCACAGTAAGTGCCCAGTAACAATTTGCATTGAACTCACAAGGCTTTTCTGCACAAGTCAATTCAGATCAATAGAAAAAAGCTTTTACAAAGAAAACAAGTGTTGTGCAGAAAATGGTTCAGGCAGTGGGAACATTTCACAGTTGGGGCTGGCAAATCAACATACTTTTATCTGTAACAGGGAAAAAAAAAAAAAGCATGACAGATTTAAATTGTGTACCGATTCCCATCATGTTCTGCAGGTTAGAGTCTCATGGCGCTTGATTAGGCAGGTCACAGCACCACATGCAGCAGGATGAGCCACCAGCACACAGCATCAGTCACACGCACGGCTCGTCACTGCAAGAAAATGACACAGATGGGGAGCAGGTACAGTGACTCCAAGCACCTGACGTCAGCTTAAGAGCATGTGATGAAATCCTATTGACCTGAACAGGACTTGAAAGGGAGATCGGAGCAGTCCTGCAGTGAATTTGGTATTATCTTTACAAGCTGAGCACTGCATCTGTTTTGGTGGTTATGTAATGATGCAATATAGAAGGGTTCAAAAGTGACTCGGTTGCTTGAATTGTGAGGGTGAATTATAGACTGAAAGAGTTCTCACTTTTTTCCTGAATAGCAGCTATTAGTGACTCATTCCTGGAGGCATTGGGGAAAAAGCAGAAAAGTGAGAAGTGGGTTAAAAGAGAAATACAGCTTCATCGACACAACAGCTTCATGCTCTGGGAAGGCATTGGAGTTACTCCAGTTTATATCTGCTCCATCATATATAATACAAAGTGTCTTGAAGTAAGTGAACTAATACTCTAGTAGAACTGAATACAAATATTGTTAAAATTCACAGAAACAGGGGAGGAAAAAATGGCAGAAAACTACCAGAGCAGCCAGATTCAAAAGGAAATGCACCTGAGCAGTTAGATATAAACCTTGCAACTTGCACTGCCCCACGATCTTGGCCCTACAAAAAGGGTTAGCAGTGCGTTAGAGCAGTTTCTCACAAGATTTTTATATTTCCTGTTTTTGCTCAGACAGCAAATCCCAGAAGAACATCCCAATTGTGTTTTGGGGTCATCACTCCTAAACAAGCCCATGAAGAGCAGAAGTATGCACAAGTCATATAAACCAGTAAATGGATGTGAACTTCCGTCCCTAAGAAATGATTTCTCTCACATTAAGTATGTTTTATTTTCAAGGTTTCAGATGAATTTTTATTTTTATTTTTTGGCCATGCTGATTTACCAACTGTTTACTGTAAGGAAAAACCCAACCTGAACACATAGATTTATTCAAATTATACTTATTAAACTAAGAAAAAACACAAGAGTGGCTTTATGCAGCACTTATACAATCTGATGGAAAAAGTGATTTTTTAGAGCAGAGAACGTTGTGCTGCTCTGGCTCACATCACATCAACAGTGTCACTGAGCATGAGGCAACAGTGGTATTTCTATTTTTATTCACAAAGTTCAGTACACTTTGGATAAGAGAATGTGCATGCAGCTCCATTACAAAACAAACTGCACTGCCTCGTTTTTTCTCATGTTATTTCTCCATAAATTAGCGTATTAGTAGCTGTGCTAGTGGACTAATTAGCAGGTCATATATACAGCAAGTGTTTTTGTGACTCAACAATAAAACTAGCAAGATTGCTGCTGGCTAATCACTTGTAGGTCACAGCATGTGTACACAGTCACTTTGCTCAATGGCATTCCAGCACTGATGCACTTTGTCTCCTCATCCATTTACATGAGTCCAGTAAACCCAGACCCTGACACGTGTTTAGCTTGAAGCCCTTCAACTTCATGCTAGTTATCTCTATCAGTATTTTTCTTTATTGGGAGTCTTCAGTATTTATAAGAGGATTTTTATTAAGTATTTTTCTTTGCCCTCTGATTTTATTTTGTTTTCCACCTGACAAATAATTTGTGTCAGGTATTATGTCCTGCTGTGTTATGCCCCATCATCCCCCAAGATGAGGGAGTTAGAAGAGCCTCTGTGAATGACATGGATGACACAAGCAGCACAGGATGCAATGTACAAAACAAGATCTCTCTCCAGGTACAGCTCTGGCCTTTCCTCATGCCCTTTGGCAGAGCATCCAGACAAGCAAGGCACTGCCCACCAGCTGAGCCCCCAGCACTGCCCACACACAGCTCTTCCTCCTGTCTTAATACTTTAGATTAATCACTTGGCCTTCAACTACATAACTGATCAAGATGGAACTTTTGCTAGAGAAAACCAGTGCCAAACCCCACTCTCTGCTCCATTGATGTCTCCCTATATTTTAGCCCAGCTAGGTGGCAATGCAGGCTGCCTCCTTTTGGGCACTGTGACAGCAATTTAAGTTTCTTTCATCCTGAAAGAAATAAAAGCATTTATACTCTTATTTCACCTACTTTCCTTTACACTTCACATTTATGAACACATTCTGTGATTCAAAGTAAGTTTATGGAGTTTTTCAATAGTTCTACTCCCAAACTCCTCCTATGCATCTTTCAAACGTAGAAAGAGAAAGCTCTCTCCCCTCCCCCCAAATGCTTTTCCAGGTTTTTCAGGCTTTCTGCATGTAGCAACTTCATAAGTATTGCTGTCATTCTTCTTGCCATCCTCTGCCCTTTCCAATCCCCAGGATGTCCATTTGATGCCGCAGTGTCCCACATCAGGCAGAGGAGCCTATGGAGGTCCAGGTAAGTACTTTATAGTACGCCAAATTAAAGTTATTGCTCGCTCCACAGCTCATGCTTAGGGTTTATGCCGATCCTTCATGTTGGTCCTGTAAGTTCCTTGCTTACAGTTCTGAAAAATATACCTGAGGATAGATCACGGATATAACTCAGACCTTCAAACTTCAGTTTATTCATCACCTACTTTGAGGAACACTTCTACACTTCATCTTGTGCAGAAGTCCTTTCTAAATTTAATCCATATACTTCACTTTATTCATGCCACTAGACATGTTACACATGTTTTGTAGAAGACATGCATGGAGCTGTTGCTTAATCCTCAGTATCAGCTGTAGATCGATACTGCCTCCTGTTACACCTCACTTTCCTCCCTCTTACACCAGGGTTACTCTAACCCATACACTTCAGTTGTGCAAGCCATCTTTTCTGTTTCAGTTGGTGCCTGGAGTCCAAAAGGACAAAAATAAGCCCAGTGCTTTCACCCATGCCTGCTTTCTACATTAGTTCCCTAAAAAATTCCAACTGATTTGTCAGACAGGATTTACCCCTTATGAAACCATGCCAACTAGTTTATTTCTCCAGATGTTCTGATCTCATCTTTTATTAATGTTTCTAGAGTTTTGCCTAGCACCAAGGTCAGATGTACTAGTCTATCATATCCTGGCTGTTTTTCCCTAGCTTTCCTCCTCCCTCTGCAAGCTGGGGTTGTATTTGCTTCTCTTCAATCCCTTGGTGTCTTCCTCGTCTCAAAGGAGCCGAGATAAAATCTTCATTTATTGAACCAGTAATCTTGTTAAAGATTCCCCAGTACATAACTCCTACTACTTTGGAGCTTGCAGGGATTTTAACTTATACAAGATTTATTCTAGTATGAAATTATCATATCCCAGAATCTTTGCTTCCACCCAACCCTGTGAACACTGAGCAGAAAGATATGTTTAGACAGACTTTAAAGTCATCTTGGGGATCTGGGTGCTCAGTTATTACAATTAATGGGACAGGGTCTTCTAAACCTCCCAAGGAGTTTTGATATTGTTAGCTAGGTGTTAGCTATTGATTGTATGCAACCGTATGGCCTTCAGTTTGAAATCATGCATCCTATTTCAGGATTTAATTCTTTATTAATAGCATTTACTTTCAGTTAGATCATTTAATAGAGCAACTGATGAAGAACTTCAAGCTATTTCCTAGTCCATCAGGACACGTATGGAAGACCTCAACTTTGGTGGAAATCCTATATTTTTTACTGTGTATGTGAAAACAGATTTTCAGTTCACAATGGAGGAGTTGTAATACAACAGTACTTACACACTAAGCACAGCCAGACATCTCTCTGCTGTCTTTGATGTTGACCAGCCATTTAACTCTTTGGGGCAGTTTTCCAGTCCTCCTGGTGTATATGTAGGCACCAGAACAGTACCCATCTCAGGAAGCATTTGGTCTTCACAGTGATCTTCAAGTGCAAGCAAAACATAAACAGTAAAGATCATTCCATGTTGAGTCATGTATTTTTCACAGCATTTAAGACACATTAACCTAACCCTTTCAGTATTCATTGCTATGCAAATAAATTCTACTTACTTCTACCTCATCTCTAGTAATACTTTTCATAGTTTTCCAGTTGATCTGCATTCACTTATCCCTCACCCGTGCTTTATGAGCTGAACACCTGCCTGCTGCAAAGCACTTACTTAGGTCAGGTCCCAGCCTGAGCAGCTGGAGATGGCAGAGGATGGGGTGTCCCACCTGCCTCCACAGCACACTAAATCCCATATCCACTGTCCCTGCTCTGTTGTTTTGCTCATATGGGTGCAGTTCAAGAACATAGCAACTCTGAAAAGTGTTTTCTTCACTCTGTTATGATTTTTTTTTTTAAACACAACCAAAACTGTGCCTCTCCTCCAGCTCTGCAATAGCTCAGCACCCGCATCCTCACATTTCTTTGGTTAACATAGGTGTGTTCTCATTTGCTCACATACCATAGCACATGAAAATCTGCAGAGTTGTTGCTTTAAAGCACCATTTGTTTATGCAATTGCCACCACTCTATAATTCCAAAACTATTGTCACAATATATAGGTAGTTTTAAGTGAGGTGGTAAATAGGGACACTGATAAATATTCCTGCTCAAGGCCTGCTTTTCATCCAGCTGCTACAGAGGAATGACAGAGCAGCAACAAAAGAGGAAGGTTTACTACCAGCTCCCAATATCCCCACCATACTGCCCAGAAAAGCCCTTTCAGCCTTGCAGCCTGGGGGCATCACCAGGAGCTGCACCTCACCTTCTCAGCAGCCCTCACAGACCATCGCTCACTCACCTTACAGTTCCTGGAGTTCCCACCAGCACTGGTGAGAGAGTTCCACTTGCTCTGACAGTTTTGGCTCAATTGCATACAATATATTCTGGAGAAGGTACAAATTGAGTTTTCAGAGGCTTGCAGCTTGAATCTGTTTTACCTTAAACATGAGACTTCACTCACCACTACTTGTTTCTATTTTTTTTTTTTAAATAAATCTAAAAGTTGTGATTTTACTGGAGATCCAAGTTGTTTGTTACAAGGCTGTCTCCAATGACACAGTCTCAGAGTTCAGACGCTGCAGGATATTAATATTAACAATGCAAATAACAGACAATTCTTCAGAGGGCAAAGGAACTTGTCTCTAATTTAAAAAGGCTATGCTTTACTTAACTAAGGCTAATTAGCTGTGATATTCACATAAGCAAGAAAAAAAATGCATTAGATTTCACATTTTTAAATAGCAGAAAATAATTTCCCGTTTATCAAAAACAGACTTCTAGGATCATTACCAGGTTCTCAGTTGTGTACAGGTTACCGTGTGAGAAAATCTTGGGCACAGTATTTAGGGAATCTGTTGCAACACATCCTAAGCATTTGTTTTACCATCACAGGAAGTTTCCTTTTCAGCAGCACATCGCTTCAATCTTGTTTTGTAGATACTCCAGTTTTTCTGCTGATTGCCTTGTGTGTTCATTGTAGGAAATCCCAATACATTTACATCATGCATGATGTTTCCTACAACGACGTGTAAAGTATCTCACCCTGCAATGAGAAAGAAATAATTATTAGCTTAAGGACAGCTTGTTGTAAGAACAAAAAAAAAAAAGGTGGCATGTTCAAAACATTTCTAGAAGAGGTGCAACTTGCAAGTGAGCCAGTTATTTACACCAAGCTAATGGCCAGTGATTGCTGTCCTCCTGAAAAGAATTTAGAATTTGCGTAACAAAGCGAACTCCAAGCCCATTGCACAGAATTGGCCATGTGCTAAGCACCCCTTCTGCAGCCATCCAGCACATTAACATCTCTGTTGTTAGCAGGGGGGCTAAGCCTTCTTAGGCTCATTAAAAGTTCACATTTTCCACTGTATTAATTACTTCACTTCACCTGAAGAGCAGAGGAAGACTGATCTCATGACTTTTTAGTACCTCGGCTAAGACATTACCAGGTTTGCAGCCTCTCTAAGCCAGAAGGTTCCTGCAGCTCCAGTTACAGGGTTCATACACTATCAAATCCATTTCATGTTTTATATGCTTTGGAGATATTCTTTCCTTCCTCAACGACTGTTGCTGTAATTACACAAATGATCTGCTCCACTGTCACTTCCAGTCAAAGGTGTCATCTAAAATTAAAAATTCATGTAAAAACTAGAGATGTTACTTTTTAAACAGACAGTTGAGACCTGATCTGGTTTCACAATGCTTGGTTTAACTTCTTACATGCCTGGCTCCTGCACACAGCAAGCAGCTGAGCCACTAGTGCACAGTGCTGCCCATCCCTCCAGCTCACACTGTTTTATCAATACCAACATATTTTCATTATTAAGGCCTCAAATAAACGAGGTACACTTTAACATCCTGACATGAGCTGTAACCTTGCAAATCCTTGCTTTGCACCACCAACATTCATGGCAAACCCCTTCTCTCCTCCACCACAACTGATAATTTTGGAGGAGTTTTTGCACTGCAGGGATGCGACAAGGAAATTACTCTGTCTTATGGTTTTTGGAGTGCACATGGATGGAGCTGATACACCAGAGTAACATGGTGACAAACAGTTGTGCCCAGGAGCCATGTGCCACATCTGTACCTGCTTTGATCATAGCTAAGAAATAAGCTCAATAAGGAAGATGAAGAGCACCTGGCATTCTTTGCCCTTTCCAGGATAGCTGAAGTCACTGGCAGAACTCAGCATCAGAACAGACTGTGATGTGGTCAGGAAAAATAAATAAATAAAAATCATAGTATGGTTTGGGTTGGTAGAGACCAGAGACCCCTGCCCCCAGCCCAGGCTGCCCAAAAACCCCCCAGCCTGGCCTGGGACACTGCCAGGGATGGGGCACCCACAGCTCCTCAGGGCAGCCTGGGCAGGGCCTCACCACCCTCATAGTGAAGAATTTCCTCCTTATATCTAATATAAATCTATATATATTAAGCTCTTACAGTTTAAAACCATTATCCCCTCATCATGTTACTACACACCTCGGAGTGCCGTCTCCCCCCGCCCCGCAGAGAATATTTAGGAAATGCACTCATGTGAAGTTCCACAAAGGAGAAACACAAGAAGGAGCAGGGTGGAAAGAAACAATCTTGTGCAACAACTCTTACCCAGCCATAGTTACCAAGGTCAAAAGATTTTTTTTGGCCACATAAGTCCCGTTAGGCTACATTTTTATTGGTGTTCTTAAACCCACTAAGTAATACTTTTAAACCAAAAACAGTTCAAATAACTCATCATATCATCTCAGACAATTATTTTCATGGCCATAATAAATGTAATTATATAGAAGAAGTTATTTGGCTATTGACATTTGTTTAAAGTACAAGATGAGGAAGAACACTAGCCATTTCCAGCAGCCAATATTTATGCAGAGAAAGTTTTCTGTTTACTCTGTGTTTTACCACTGTCTCATCAAATTCATCAGAAGGAAAATAGTCTGCTTTTTCTTTGGAGAGAGACAACAATTTGAGCTGAATTTGAAACTGGATGTGCCCATTGACCCATTACTAGTGTGGGTGTTTTCATACCCAACCAGTTAATTGCCCATAAAGATTCATAATGTAACATGACATGAAGAACCACCAGATGTGACTCGTTAAAGTCTTATGCACAGAGCTAGGAAATCAGAAAAGGCTTGTTTTTACAGACCAAGACAGCATTTCGAGTTTAAATAAATACTCTGTACCAGCTCTTTTCCTTGCTTTTTCCTAAGCAAGGCTGTCAGTAAGGAGGAAAAAAAAAAAAAGACATTGAGGGGAGAACAAGCAACTCCTATGTAGAGGCTTGAAGCACTGAAATATTGCTATAGCTCTTTGCATAGAGACAGATATCAGGCTGTATCTGACCTACTCACAGGTGCTGTATATTGCTCCTGGAAGAATTAAGCCTAACGAAAGACTCCAGTGAGCAGTGAGAGCAGTCTTACAGCAGCACATGTTCTGTATTATTTTCCCATACAGCCTTCTGTCTCTCCGTTCGGTGTGGGCACATGCTTGGTTGAGACCACAAACAATGCACAGTGGAACAAAATATTAAAGTTTTAGCCTGAAAAAGCTTCGCTGCTTTTATATTCTAAGAAGCAACTTGCTATGCAAGGTTATACTCATCTAGGTGAAAAGAGGGCATGTTCATCCCACAGGCTTCAGTGATGAGTGTTACAGGACCTCATTTGACCTCACCAATGTGCATTCTGTTTAAGAGTCTGCAATAATAAACAATACTTGAACAGGAACAGAAGGCAGAAAAACTGTCATAATTGGGGAAAATACAATACAAGTTAAAAAGTCACCCTTTAGTTAGATGCCTAAGTGCAGCAGAACACTTTCAGTTGCTCAGGAAACTGGAGGCTCATGCTAGACTTGCACGCTGTAATGTACACCAACAGGCCAATGGACTGGGAAAGTACTATTTTATGCATCATTTCTTCCATGTGGCATTGCTTCTACCATTGAACTCTGAAGTTTGTACTCAAGACAAAAATTGAATTAAAGACTGAGACAGTTGTTAAACTGTTCATATTGAGTACAGCTGTAGCTATTTGTTCCTGTGCTGCAGCCTAAACCTGGCCTTCTTTTTTTTATATGTTCCTTTAAATATAGGGTAAAGTGGAAAAAGAAAACAAGACTATAAATTATATACGTATGTATCCATTTTGCTCTGAAAATATTGAATCCTGAGATACATACTGAGCATCATTCCAGTCAGAAGCACTCATGATTTTTCTGGTGTTTTCCTAAGAATCAATTGAAATTACGTAGCAGTGTCAAATCCCAAGTATTTGGAATATTTCTCCAGCAGAAAAGAACACCAACAGTCTCACAGGTAGGAGCATAATAACTGCAGTTTCTGCTCAAGGCCTTCCTCTACCATCATCAGTATCATCCAGCACATTAACATTCACCTTGTACTCTCAAGATGAGAGTCCGTGGCAGTGGCCAGGGAACACTGCTGTGTCATTTACCCTTACAAAGAGATTTTAGCAATATGGATTCAATTAATCTTTATTAACATGCTCCACAGTGTTAAAATCCACATGTTCAGCAGCAAAGATATGAAAGACAAAAACCGCTCCCTGGCCAACCAGCAGAACCCAGCACACGCTGCCACAAGTGACTCACAGCTCTCACTTTGGAGTGAAGTAGCCAGAGGATCTCCAAGTCCCATAGTTACGGCTCTTGCTGCTGGAAGGGGTCAGAACAGCTGTGCACCTCAAGGCACACCCCATGAAATAAGAGTATCTTTCCATTATGGGCTTCCTTTGGTATTTCATAAGAGGCCATAAAACTACAGACAAACCATAGCAGACAAACCATTGGCTGGATGGAGGCATTAGCAGGAGTGGAGAGCATGTGATGCAGAAGTTTTCTTAACTTGTCCCTAACACTTATGTATTCAGTCCTTTTGTAAGAACTGGACTGTATTTTTTAAAAGGCTACAGAGAAAAGTGAGAACTATGCATGCATATAAATAATAAAACACTATTAAGATACAGCATGGGGTTATTTAAAGAAAAATAGATTTTCCTCTAACTTGCCGATTGGTATTCTTGAAGAAAATGTTCTTAACCACAGTCAGCAACAGAGTTTCCAACACAACTCAGGAGTCTTATCAGGATTCATGCTCTAACCATAGCATGCACTGCTACCTAAAATAAGTTTCTGATGGCTTGAATATTTGTCTTAACTTCAGGTGGCACACATTTAGCTTCACTGACCTGCATCTGAGCATTGCTTGTTTTCAGCCAGCATGAAGGAAAAGCAACAATAATTTACAGCCTTTTCATTAACATAGCTTTAGCAAGATTTTCTAAAAACTAACAATTAATCACACCAGAGCTGTAAAAGCATAAAGTGTTATTACGCCTCTGAAAGCACATCTTTATCCAAATAATGAAGTAATTCCAAAATAAAAAAATAATGGCACCTGACAGAACTGATCTGCTATGGGCTCCCAGGATCCCTTACACCCTGCAGTGCTTCACAAAGTGGCGCTGCTGAACAAAACACAGAGCTCATAAAGGACCTGTGAAAAGGTCACTGGCACTCACCTGGAAAGGAGATATCAAATAGCAAAAAAAAAAAAAAAAAGTCCATTCAGAAAGTGCATATTTCCTTCCACGCAGAAAAGCACCTTCCAGGACCTCTATCCTCCAGACATGGTGCATCTCCCCACCTCTACTTTTCCCATGAAAGAGCCAGGAGAAAAACTCCTGCTCCCAGGGCCAAGGCTTCCCTCCCTCCAGCCTCAAAGCAAACCCCACAGGCAGCAACCAAATCCTGCTGTCACCCTCCTTTTATCCTGGAGAAAATCCCAGCAATCTGCAGCTCCCACCAACCTGGCCAGCTGAAGTGCAGCCTCCTCTCCAAGCTCCTCTCCAATTAGCTCCATCTCTTAATGAGCGACAGGTTTATCACCTGAACCTAGAATTTAGCAGGGAAGGAAGCGTGCTGCTGTTTTGCCCATGGCTGTGCACTTCACCCCCTGCAATGGGCTGCTACAGCAGACCCTGCATTTTGGGTTGTGGATGGCTAGATTTCTTCCATAGTTCTTCACAGCCTTTCGGTGTCTTCTGTTGCAGCTTTTTCCCTGAGCAGGTTAATTTTACCAGCTCTCTGACTCTAACCAAAGAGCACTGAAAGCAATTTCCAGCGCGTCTCTGTTAGCGAAGCTCCGACCTGCCATTTTAAGTTAGACCTAAAGCTCTGAGCTTAGCTGGAAGATATCTGTCCGGAGATTTGGGCTGAAAGCTGGAATCCAAGGCAAAAGTCTAAGAGACAAGAACGTTTATACCAGAGCCATGGATAGGAGTTGCTAAAATTGATGAAAAACCTGACCAGTAGGGTTAAATCCTCTTGTAGCCTGACGAAGCATTAATAGTAGTGGAAAATAGAAGAGAGCACAGACTCCCTCCACAGGAATATCTTTGACAGGGTATAGGAAGCTCGTGCCTCTGATTTAGACACCTAGCTTAGGTGCCTGATGTTGAATAACCACCTTACTTTTCATTGCTAATCATTGGTAATTTATGTGAGACAAGTTCACTAAATTCTCAGAGCCAAGAAACCTGACAAATGTCTGCTTTCCATATCTGAGTCCCAAGGAGCATTGTGCTACCTGAGCTTTGGCACTTAACAACCTCTGCCTTCAGCTGGCTCTTCCACAGTCTTAAAGATGTAATTTCCTCCCTTCCTCACAATGCCAGCAACTAACAGTGGATATGAACAGAATCCAGCACTGGATACAAGGCTATGACAGAGCAAGCTCCAAATGAGATTTTTCCAGTAGATATTTTACATCCCGTTACAGTCAGATGGTTGGCAGAGCCTAGCTGGTAGGAAACCACTCTGGTTCTCCCCATCTATCGGGTAGCACAAGCTGTTTATTAAAATTACTTCCACATCTATAACAACCTTGAGCAGCAGCAATACCGATGAACACTTGGGCAGTCAGACATTTTTTCTTCCATGCAGTATTTGCACATGTTTTGCTTCTGGGACAGGTACCTCAATCTTACCATGACTGCATTACAAAGAATTACTCTTGCATTACAAAGAATTTACATTTTGTTCTGTGAATTGTCCAGCTGAAGGCTCTGGTCACTCGTGTGTTCTCATTTTCTGGAGCAAAATATCACCTATGCCATGCCAGGCATCATTTGTAACATAAACCAGTTACATCCACAAACCTTTTACTGTTTCTTGGAGTTAGTACTAATTTCACTGACCCCAAAGTGCATGGGTACCTCTTTCCAGTCATTTATGGTCAGGCTGACGGTCTGCTCCTCTTCTGCTGCCACATGGCCCCTTGTGCCCACCAGTTATTTCTCTGGGCAGTGCTGCTCTGCAATTTCTCTCCCTCCCTCTGCCTAATGGCCATCACGACACTCCTGTTCACCAGGCAGAAATTCAGCAATTTTTAATCCTTTGTAAAAGTTGTCTGGGGGTTACCTGCCCTAACCTGATCTCTCAGAAAGCTCAGTGGCGTTGAGTCTTCAGCCATCCAGAACATCTTTTCCATGTGTGTTTCTCTGTCTGTTAAGAAGTGTATCACTCATACCTTGTGCTACACATCTCCTACTTTGTGATGCAGTTCCACTTAGGCTGCTCTAAGCTACCTGTGATGCTGAGCATTGGGAGGCTGCCCCTCAGACTCACCCCGTGTCCCTGCCCACCTGGAGGCACGGCAGCACCTCCAGGAGCAGCGGTCTGCCCCAACACCCCGGCCACTCTCATGTCCCCAGCCCCAGGGCTCAATGTGGCAGTGGTGCCCTGTGGGGGTTCAGCTGCCAACCAAGGCACAATCCTTCCAAGGTGAAAAGCATTGCCTGTAAAACATTGTGAACAGCTAAGCTTTATTAAATCAGGAATTTTCATTAGGCTTATTTAACATCACTTTTTACAGAGAGAGAACAGGGAGGATTTTTTTAATATATAATTATTATTTTTGTATATATGTATGTAGCTACTGATTATGCACCTAAAAAACCTCTAATATTGGTATATAAGAAACTGAGATCTGTGATTTACATGTGAGAAACATTTTAAAGGACAGACAGAATTTCTATCATGTGCATCTATTAGGTTTATGTGACAAATGAAATTTTGCTGGATTATTTATATTTTAAATATATCAGCTAAGGTATTTCAGTCCTGGACCTTCTTAAGTATTCGCTGCCTCTAAATGAACTGGATATGTTGTATAATGGAATTACTAGATTTGTATTAAATTGTAGCTTTGGGACCCATCACTGTGTGATGCTATCTACTTTCAACTGGCTTTGTTTATCACAGAGAAGGGAACTGAATTAGCATAAGATACTACAAAGTAGTAAAGGGATTTTAGCACCCTATCTATTTGACCTCCTATTGACCTGGGCTAATTCATATTCTCCCTGGGATGCTGTAACAGGTCATTTTGTATTTGGAAAAAAATTAGGTCAAATTATGGAGCGGCATCTCTCGCCTCTTCTGCTGTGAAGTCAGGGAATTCCCCCTTCGCACATGTACAGCACGCACCAGCGGCTGTGCGCCTCCTTTAGAGCAAAATGAACTTTTATTTGTAAATTACTATGCAAGAGATTTGTATTTGTCTTACTTATTGCACTCGTGTGACTGCAGCAGGAAGCGTGACCACTGGCACCGTCGCTGGTGGCAGGAGCAGCACGGTGCTCTCGTGGGCCTCAGCCTGTGGAGGTGGCCTGGAGAAGGCTGGGGGAGCCGGGCCCAAGTCCACGTGAGGAAGGAATATTTGACCTCGTTTAAGAAGGCAGAAATAATAAACACAGTGGGCTCTTCACGTGGCACTTTGTCATTCTGCACAGAGATGCCCTTCATGAGAAGCCCATGAGTGTCTTCTGCTGCACCATGTCCCTTGCAAGCCACCCCATAGTGCTCAGTCATTTGGCCCTTAGATGGGCTCTGATTCTTATGGCCTCCTCATATCTCAGATGCAATTTTTGTATCTAGCCTTAAACTCTATCTGGGAAAAATAATAATAATAATAAAAAAAATAAAATAATAAAAAAAAGAGTCTTTAGTTGAAGGTTGTTGTTAGTAATTCCCGAAATTTAAGTCTATATTTTTTTTCAGCAAAAACCATGAAATGAACTCCAGCAGTTGCTCTGCAGTGCAAAGAGCTGATGAATTGCAACAGCAGCCCGCTTTATTCTCCTTAATAAGAAATTAGATCACAATAGGGATTTACGAAAATTACCTTGAAATGTTTGTGTGTTTGAGTGATTGCACAATTTGTGCTAAAATTATGTTGAATCATATGAGTTAGAGCATCTGCCTCTTTAGTTAGTCTATATGCTGCTTTAAAAATGCCCTCTTCTCCTTTAATAGGAGTCTGCTAATGAATGCAGAAGCTTAACCTTACAGACATTATTTGTTTGTTTTCCTTCCGTTTTTCTAAATTACATTGCTGATAATTTTCTCAGGACTTTACAGCTTTTCGTGATGCCTTTATCAACTACCATTTCGGGTCAGAAGTGTGCAGTTCATTGAGGAAGTGGATTAAATCTTAATATTTAGCCTTTCAGATAACCTATATCCCCGTACAAGTTCACTTAATTATTCACCGATATCCTTTATTATACATGCAGTTTGCAGAAGCACAGTTTTTTGCAGGAATGGGTGTCAGCCTCCCCTGGATGAGTGGCTGGAGCCCACCTGCCCCTGGCAAGGGTTTTAGGATGCCCACACCATGTCTTTGGGAGGCAGGAGACACAGCCTGATGCACTGCATCTTGAATAACTTCAGGAAATCTTTTAAGTCAACCTTGTGTTTTAGTCAACAGGGAAGGTTTGACCTTTCACCTCCCAACAACCATCTGTTTCATTATTTATCTGAGGGAATCAGAGAGTTTTTGTTCTTTCACGAAAGTCCCTGACACCAAGATATTTTTAATAGCGGAAATTTTTCATTCTTGTCACTATTCCTTTTGAAAATACAGGTATTTTCATACAACACGTAGCTAATGAGTGAAACTTCAGAATCCAACCTTTCTCTATAATCACAGGAACAGGGATTAAAGAGGTCCCACTAGTGAGGAACATGAAAATTAATTATTGAGCTCCTTGTTTTATCCTCCCCATCTGTCTGATATTCTCGAGCACAGAAGGAGTTAGACAATTAAATTACTCCTCCTTTTACCTCATCAGGATGTTCCCTGTACCTTTCCTCTAACTCCAGAGGCTCCCAAATTCTGTCCATTTACCAGGACACATGTGTGCATCTTCATGCACAAGGGCAGGGGCATTCGATTTTCCTGAATGTCAAGAATTCAGCCAAGCTTCTCAAAACAGCTACCTCTACAGAAGGCATTTAAGATAAAGTTTCTCCCTCCAACATTTAAAAGAAATCCTTTCATGGAGAGATAAATATTGTAAAGAAATTGTGGAAATAACAAAATTATTGTGAATGGTCTTTTTGCAAACAGAAATGTACAAAGGTAGGTGCACAGAGAGTAAAGACGGAGTAAAAAAAAAAAAAAATAGAGGGAGGGATGTGCACTTGATATGTCAAGTGTGGGGGTTGCATTCTTGTTTAAAAACACTCATGAAATTCCCTCAGAAGTCACCGGGAAGTGCCCCAGTGCATCTGCCCAGGGCAAAATTAGGCCCATTATATTTAGCTTTCCTGAGAAACCCTCGGCTTTGTAACATGTTTATATTTCTGTCATTATTTTTGGCAGCCAAACAAGTGAAGAATTTCATTTCTAGCAACTAGTTAAGACAGTTGAAGCAATTAATTTGTTTTATTTAACAATAAAGCTGTCACTCGGCAGGGCTGGGAATGAGAGCAACTCCAGCACGAGGCTGGTGGAGCCTTCTCCCCGCTCGGGAAGGAGAACTTCAGAGCTCTGTGCGTGTGTTTATCATCACTTTTGGCTCACTTGATATTGTTTTGCTTGAGGTGAAGCCAAAGGGTAAAAACTGCTAAAGTGGGCCCAGACCAAGATAAACACACATCCCTGAGACGTTTTTGCTGAGAGATCACAGTATGAATAAAGTATAATCCTTAAACTTTTGAATTATTTTCCCTTCAGCATGAGCTGCTGCAACTTACTTGGGTTAGCTGATTGGGAGACACTCAGGTAAAATTCAGTTTTAAATAAAACAGATGAAAACTTGGGGCTTGGGAAATAACCTTTCAGAGTAGGCTTGTGGCACAGTTGCCTACCTAGAACCACAGAGCCACAATGATTCTGCCTTTATTTGGGGTAGGGTTTGGCTGAGGGTTGAGCACCAGTCCTGAGCACCTCACAGACACCATCACTTGTGGGGCCAGTTCATTAAAATTAGTATGTGGTCCTTGCTCCAGGAAAACACACTTGAGTTAGTTCTGGAAATAAATGTCGCTGACCCTTGAAAATAGTCATAATAACAGTAAATCATCTGGAGAGGACATAATTGAGGGGAAAAAAAGAGTTTAAAGGCAAGTTGTTTTTTATTTTTTAAAGACCACCACTCAGAAATGGTTGATACAGACAAATTAACTTAAGTTGATCTTTTCTAGAGATGAGAAAAATGGGCATGGGCCTCACAGGGCTGGGTACCGATCTGGGTCAAGTACCATGGGAGCTGAGGGCTGGTCCCATGGGAATGTTCCCACCCAATGGGCACCTCTGCAACTTCCATGAGAAAATGAAGTACAGACAATGTGGCACTA